>NC_067229.1:20505000-20537500 GCF_019924925.1 Ctenopharyngodon idella | reverse complement strand
CAGTAACCGATGATGCAACACGATTAGCGCCAAACAGGCTTTTCTGAGTGCTGACTTTTTGTACAGCGCCCTCCAACGTATTCAAGCACATTTGAATATACAGGTTTAGAAAAGTCAGTGAATTGCATTACACTTGTACCCTAGAAAAGATTTGGGTTAATTTGGCAAACACAGACTTTCAGCGTCTACAACAGCACTATAGAAAAACGCAGAAACGGGGATGGGAATTTCAAGAGGGCAGAATTTCTGAGACAGGAAGGAGAAAAAAGTGCTGACTCCGGTTGCTGGGCTAAATCCAGTGAAGAGATATGAACACTTTCTAATTTGCTTCCCCCCTATTTTAATAATAGCTGTGCATAAGTAATTTATGAAAGGCCAGTCGGCACTGGGCATGGGAAATTAAACTCATTTTATCGTAAAGCAGGTGGATTTCTATTTATCATTAGCATGCATACAATTTTCACAATGTTATTCTTCATACTGATGGAATGTAACCAAATAATGTATGAAGGTTTTTTTGGCTTGTGCACAAGTGAAATTCAAAGATAAAAGTGCCAGCCGCTTGCAATTTTCTGCCACCCCAACCTAATTCTGGAAGCTTCTTATTACAGCACAGATTCATTTGCTCTGAGTTAAAATGACATTAGGATTCAGATCTGATGAAATGCAGGACGTTCTTTGTATCATTAGTCGCACACCCCCTTTACCACCTCCAAAAGACGGCCAAATTCAAACCTTGCTAACAGCCAGCAGAAACATATTATGCGTTATCGCATCTGTGTCGATATTAAAACTGTGCCATCTAAAAACTTGTTTTTATATCAAATGTGCATGTTTTCGTCTGTTGTCGTTGTGCGGGAACATGTGTGGGATGGGGAAAAGTGCTAATTCGGAATATATATGAACCCCGGACATAAGCAGATTATGGGCATTTAGAATGGTTTGTTATCATAATATTCTGTGCAGCATATTGCAAACTTGTGTTGGCCAGTTTTAAACATGCCGTTGAAGATCATAGTTAATTCTGCTGATTTATGGTAATTCTTTGGCGCTATCACACGTGGCATCAGAAACACTAACAAGCTTAGCATAAGCTTCTGCTGAAACCTTATGAGGTTTGAATTCCTGGAACGACTGCGGACTGTGGCGCAAAATCTCGCTTCAGCAGAAATGGGGCAATTCCGGCTGTAAAAATTAGTGCTACTGCATATATTTTTGCAAGGAAAGGTTGTCTGGGCCTTGCTGGAAAAGTGCCATGTTCATACATTTAGGGAAAGTCAACTCTTTTGCACTCTAATCATTACTGAGCAGAATTTTGCATGAGTTTGTGTATCTTTATTCCAGAAAAAATAGCAGATTAATCAATTAAATCAATGTAGATTATGTGATTAATGGGTAGTTCATTATATTAAGTTCATTATATTATCTTACATTATACAATACTACTTACACTGAAGGAGCGACCTGAACCATATCTAAAGTCCAGAAACTTCTGGGTCGGCTCTTTTGACCTTGACTAGTAAGCAACCACTAAGCATTCATTCAGAAAACCCCAGCAACCACATAGCAATGTGCTAAAAACACCTAGCAGACCTTAGCAACCACATAACAATGCTGAACACTTTAGCAGTGCCCTAGCAACCATCTACTTATGCTCTAGCAACCACCAATCACACCTTCCAACTGCATAGCAAAGCCCTAGCAACCATCCTGAACACCATAGCACCATCTAGTAATGCCTTTGCAACCGCCCAGAACAACTTATCAACTTATATCAAAGCCCTAGCAACCACTTAGCAACAGTAGAGCAATCAGCCATCACACCTTAGCAACTGCATAGCAAACACTACCAATGACCCTGAATGCCATAACGACCCCTTAGCAACACCCTGGCATCATGACCCATCACACCTTAGCAGCCACAAAGCCCTAGCAACCCCCAGAAAAACCACAAACAACCAAAACAAAACTAAACACCTTAACAACCACTTAGTAACACCCTATCAAGTATGCAGAACGCCTTGGTAACCACTTAGCAATGCTAAAGCAACCACCTAGTAATGCCCTAGCAACCACTCATCATATCTTCAACCGCATAGCAAAACCTTAGCCAAGAAACACCAAAACAACCACTTAGCAAAACCCTAGCAAACACACAGAACAGCCACTCAGCAACACTAGAACAACCAACTATTATACCTTCTTACCAGCAAGCACCCTGAACACCTTATCAACAACCACATATCAACACCTTAGATACCAAGCAAAACACTCCGTAACCACTTAGAAATGCTAGAGAAACTACCCATTATAGCTTCCAGCCAGAAAGCAAAGGCCCAGCAAACAAGATGAACACCACAGCAACCACATATAAACACCCTAGCAACCACTTAGCATAACTAAACTCAAACTTGCAGACTGATGAGGGTGATGAGAAGTCTCCTTAGAAATTTGACATATCTTAACAACCCAGAATGTTATATCAGCCACATAGTACTAATCACTTAACATGGCAACAGCCCAGACCACCCTAGTAACGGTCTACTAATGCCCTAGCACTGACTTACATCGCATTGACTACAAATGCCATAACAACCACCCTGAACACCAGGACAATCACTTAGCAACACCCTAGTAGTAACCCAAGTCACCCAGAACTTGGCAACCAACCAGGAAACCTAAGCAACCACAAAACAACCACATAACATTTTAGCAGTGCCCTAGCAACCACCCAGAACACCTAAGTAACCAATGATAGAGCAACCACCTATCACACATTCCAGCTGCATAACACGAGACTTTCTCTGACAGAATAAAAAAGGCAGAAGCATGTGATCATATTCCGGCTGGAAACATCATTTCACGACCTTAAAACCCTTTCCCCTCATTTCCCGTGTGTAATAATTCAATACCAGATGGAACCTTGTAGCAGGTTACTTGGAAATTTCATTATTATAAACTCTCAGTATTATCGAAATTATACATTTGGAGCCGTTATAGTGTGGCTTGACAAAAACGGGGGGAAAGATGAGGACAGTCTCATCTCATTAAAAGAGATGAAATAGTGGAATTAGCTTCAATCTAATTACAAGCCACACTATCTAATGTAAAAACATGCCTGTTTTTTTACTCTCATTCATTTGGACTAGTAATTAGTTTTAGCCTATAAAATGCCACCCTTTAATCATCCAAAGGCAGATGTGATTTGCAGTGCAATTTAATCTTGCTTTAATGAAGAACTAATGGATGCATTGCAAATTACTTTTTTTCTGTACAGGAGGGAAAAAATCTATTTCCTGCTTTTGAAAAGATCAAGAGTATCTTTGATAATAGCCGGAGAGGGCCGGAGAGCTCCACTGCATCGAGCCAACAAGCTCTTTTACACGACTCACTGTTCAATAGAAAGGAGGCCACAATTAGCAACAAAGCAGCGAAAATGCATCCGTACACCAGAATTGCTCGTCGTGGCTCAACCCCTCGGCTCCCAAAGCCTTGTTAGCGGCAGGGCTAAAGTGTCATGGAGGAACAATGGGCCGTGATAAATTACCCTTCCCCCCAAAAAAGATGTACGGCTAATTTTCAATTATAGCTAAAAATGCAATGCAGATTGAAGAGAAATTGGACATGTGCAGGGCACAAACTAATAGATACGCTCACTCCCATGTCACCCTGTTCAGTTTTGTCTGATTATGAGAAAATAATTAGCATTTTTCACTGAGGAAGATTTTTTAGAGTTAAGTGCTTTATATGGGTATAGCTCAAAATATTGATGTTCGCAAACTACGTGCCATAATACCAAAGTGGTATGGGATGAAATTTGTGAAGATGTAAAATGAGTTTATTTAATAATAATAGGACATTCATTTTTGCATAACAAAGGATTTTGGCTTAAAAAGAAAAGCTGAAAATGTCTAAACCAAGGTGTGTTTGAGATGATGCACCCTTGTGAATATATCTTGAATATATATATATATATATATATATATATAAAACCTGTACTTCCAGATAATACAATATTAATGAAATAAAGGCCACTTAAGTGTACTTAAAGAGAGCACACTTTCATGACTATGCTTCTTAACACATAAATACTTATTTAAAAAGTGCACTTATATCCAAATTTTATTGTAAAGTAAATTTTAAATCCTCATGTTTTAATAAACTTTTGTCATACTTTAAAGAAGTACACTTAAGTATACTAAAAGTACTTTAGCCCAACATCCAGTGTTGGGGGTAACATATTACAAGTAACACGAGTTACGCAATCATTACAATTTTCAAGCAACAAGAAAGTAAAACATTACTTTTAAATTTACAACAAAATATCTGAGAATTTTTGTTTTAGGTTATTTTAGTTATTAAAATAATATAAGCAAGCCCAGCCCAAGTGAGAAAAAGCAACACAAAAGTAATGTAATTACTTTCCATAAAAAGTAACTAAGTAACACAATTAGTTACTTTTTTAGGGAGTAACACAATGTTGTAACGTATTGCTTTTAAAAGAAACTTTCCCTAGCACTGCTGTGTCTGAAATTACATTTAAAGTTAATATATTTTAAATGTAGTAATTTGCAACTTCATCATTACAAATGTATAATTACAAATACATTTAATTACATGGCATACAAGTTTCAATAGAAATTACATTAAAGTACATTTTAGTTTACTATAAATGCCTGTCAGCAACATTTTAATCATATTTCAAAGACAATAGATATAATTATGAAATTGCATATAAAGATGTACTTTAGTCCTATTTAAGTGGGTCAGAAAACAATTTAAAGTTCAGCAAACTGCATTTAATATAAATTTAACCTAAAATACATTTTTATTTAATTGGAACATGCAATTAAGTGTCCATAAACATTACAGTCAGTTTGCACTTAAGTACATTCCTTACTTAAAGTCAAAGTAAGCTAAAGTGCATTTCTTTCTTTTTCTTTTTTTTTTTTTTGCTATTATATTGAACTAAATTGAGTTTACTAATAATGATTTTTGTTAGCATCTAAGACTGTCAGCACTCTGACTGAAATATAGAAGATGGATTTCAGCATATAAACGCATTAAAACCATTGAAACTAAGGATGGGGCTTGGCCAAATGAGCCCTGGAGTATCTCAGTGTGTACGCGTGTTTCCTAAAAATGAGAGAAGACGAAATCCTAATAGAAGTTGGGCTTAACTCCAGAAACAGCCTGCCTGTATATCTGATTACTGGCGGCCAGTAATTTCTTTTTTAAATAAGGGAAAAATTGGATAGAATGAATGAAATTTCCCTGTCATAGTGCAATGATGGTACCACGGGAGATTATGTATTTTTATAATCATTCATCAGCGGTGAGAGTGCTCGGGCTTAGCATAATGGAATTCGTAAACTGGTTTAAGTCTGAACATGGGGCTATACTATCAGTCAGACCATAAATGCTTATATGGCAAAGCGCTGGTGAACCCAGTCAAACATCTGCACCGGCACATGCTGTAGGTTATTTGCCTGGAGATTTTACACATCTGGGGTGCGAGTGATTGCGGGGACCTTGCCCCAAATATTTATTCCCAGAAACATGAAGCTCTCATGATGAATAACATTTGCTGAATAAATTTGCCTGAGCTTTGGCCACCCAAACATGTTAATGCATGTAAATGCTTAATGCATATCAAATATGAATATAAATCTATAGTGAATAAGTGTTATGTAAATAAAATTTGTAGGTAAGTTTAGTTTTAAGTGACCTTGCCTATTCAAGTAATGAATTATGTGAACAGACTACAAATTTTATTTTATTTTTTTTATTATTATTAATCGATGTTAAAATTAGTAAGTAATGCTAAAAGTGTGTAACAATAATTTTACATAAATATAATTTCTAAAAGATTGTTTGATATATAGAATATACATAAATATGAATATAGGCATACAACTTATAATAATATTAATAGGTCATTGTTTTGCTTTAAAATCTATTGTCTATTATTGTTTTTCAAACTTTCTCTTTTTAAATCAAATATTAGTGGCTGGTATCAGCTTATGAGAATATCCAAATAAAATTATTGGTATTTCACCACTAGATGTCAGCATCAGATTTGCCCTATTTTTCCAACATCTTGCACTTGATTTGTGATCTCATTCTGTTAGTGCTCAAGATCAGTTTATCAACAGTCAACTTGAAATAAATATAAAAAATACTTCAGATGACATTTTGGTGTAAGATGCCATTCAAATTTACCTTAATTGATTTAAATGTGTCATATCCAGAACATGTAATGTTTGGTTGGTTTTATAGGCCTACTCATTATTATACATAGTAGCCAAAATTAAGATATTTTGTTTTGTTTCTAAAAAACAAATAAAGAATATATATATAATATATATATTTACATAAAATATTGTTTTAAGTGTTAAAAATAAGCACTGTATGATGTAAAAGTGTCAGTAAAATGTGTAAATGTCACAATTTTTGTGTTTTACTTTTGTTTTCATGGACTTTTAGTTTGTTTCCTTTGATTAATTTTCCCTCTCTTGGTTGGTTACTATGGTTTTTGATTATTTAGCACAGTGTTTCTCAAACCTGTCCTGGGGACCCGCCACCACTGCACATTTTGTATGTCCCCCTCATTTAACACACCTGATTTAACTCATCAGATCATTAGTAGAGACTGCAAGACTCATGCTGCGTCCCAATTCGCCTACTTCTACTACGCCCTAAAAGTATGTACTCTTTTTGTGAACAAAAAGTACATACTTTTGAGTGTGTAGCAAAAGAGTAGACAAGCTTTGGGACATACTATCACGTCATACAATTGCGTCTTTGCTCTCTGTCGCATCCTGTCACCGTAAACTGGCCTGTCAATCATCTTACATCCTCTACCACATTTCATTTAGTTGATTTCCTACCGTATCGGAGAGAAATGCAGTAGCACGTTGATCTGCAGTTGCAGGTCTTAAATGTGGAGAACTCTCCTCATATGCATAATGATGCATTTAAAAGTTAATGGCCAATCGGATCTTTATAAAAGTCCACATTGGTATTGCAGATGAAATATAACACGGATAACATTAAATAAATATTTTTTATCAGGTTAAACTGATTATTAGTCACTCAAACCTCTCACCGTCGGTTGCGCATATCCGCCATGTTTTGTAGTTTTTTAACACTTTTTACTTGTGTTTGTAGTTCTAAACTGAATCCTCATCCAAAGCGCAATGGGTTGCGGGCAATATTAGCCTTTATAGTGTGCACGGATCCACACTTCGAAAATCTACCAGAAATAGTAGACTGTCCGGGGACTTTTGGCATACTCTTTTCAACATACTATGCTTTGGGACACACTTATTTTAATCTCACATACTATTTATGATGGATAGTATGGACATTGGGACACAGGGTTGAAGAATTGGGTATGTCTGATGAGGGAGACATCCAAAATGTGCAATGGTGAGGGGTCCCCAGGACAGGTTTGATAAGCACTGATTTAGCACACCTGTTGGTATTTTAGTGCATTATCCTTGTGTATTTAAGTCCCTCAGTTTGTTCAGTTCATTGTCCAATATTGTTTGTGCATGGCACACTGTTTAATTCGTGTTTCCCCTCATTGGATTACCTGATTTATACCTGAGTTAATTTGTTTAATAAACATCTATTTTGATCTACTTCGCCTATCTTTTTCATCCTTGGACTAAACACTATAGAATACTGGACCCTAAAAAGATGGATATAGTGGGTTATTAATATAGTCCCAATTATTCTCTTTGATGGACCAGATAGGACTATTGTGCTTATTTTTCAAAATGGCAGAACCCTGGAGGATTATGTGGAGGAGTTCATCAGCGTAAGCCATCACACCACCTGCGACAACCTGACACTGATGGAGAAGTTCAGGAGCGGACTGGACGACGAGATTTGGATGGTAATGCCGAAGGGAGATTCCTGTTGGACCCTTGGGGAATATATCAACTTCGCCTTGTGGGTAAATGGATCCTCTTTTACGGTGGACAAAGTTGAAGCGGATTTCGTCCCCAGCGTCCAGTCTCACTATACATCCCTCACCACTCCAGCCCCAGAGCCCAAGCCTACCGTGGATAAGGAGCCAGAGCCCACCGCAGAGCGAGAGACCCAGCTTATGCCCACCACGGACACTGTGTCTGAGCCAACCAGTCAGCAGCCTCGTCCACCCTGGAGGAAAACCCTGAGGTCCCATCTGACCAGGTGTGTGAGCCGGTTATTACATCTGTGCCAGTTGGAGTATTAGTGAAGCTGGAAGAAGAGGAGTGGCTGGTCGACAGGGAAGCGAATGAACAGCTTTCCCCTCCTGATTCCTGCCTCTAGTGGTCTTGCATAGCACAAACTTTTCTTCATCGGTGCTGGTCTCGTCCAACAGAGTTGTCTTTGTCGCCACTAGTCCATCTAGTACAGAGTTGTCTTCATCGCCACTGGTCCAGTCCAACACCAAGCCTGTTTCCTCAGCCAGCACTTGTCTTCCTCACCTGCCTGCTCTACCGAAGCCAGCCATTCCTTCAGCCTAAGACTGGGTAGTATGATGATATATATTGTTACCATGGTATAAAATGTCTATCGTTAGAGATATTTCTATATCGTGTATATCATGGTATGTAAATATATATGCATATCACAACACTATTGACACTTCAGAGTGATTAAAAGCATAAATCCTTCGGATGAGACGTTAAACTGAGGTCCTGACTCTCTGTGGTCATTAAAAATCTCAGGATGTCCTTCGAAAAAGAGTAAGGGTTTTATTCCAGCATCCTGGCCCAATTTGCCCATTGGCCTCTGTCCTTCATGGCCTCCTAATCATCCCCATACACTGATTGGCTTAATCACTTTGTCTCCTCTCCACCAATAAGCTGGTGTGTGGTAAGCGTTCTGGCGCAATATGGCTGCCGTCACATCATCGAGGTGGATGCTGCACATTGGTGGTGGTGGAGGAGATGTAAAGCCCTTGCATGTAAAGCGCTTTGAGTACCCATAAAAGCGCTATATAAATGTAACAAATTATTATTATTATTATAAATAGCCGCGTTTCCACTGTCGGGCCAGAAGCGGGCATGCTAGTGTGTGCCAGGGCCAGTCGCGTTTCCACTGTCACTTCCGGGGCTTGATCGGGCCTTGTCGGGGCATCCTCGTGGCCAACGGCCAGGGATTTTTTGGCCCGCCGAATACCTTGGTCCAAAGCGGGCCAGCTCGGGCTTGAGGAGTGGCCATGAACAGAGGTGGAGTTTACCTGAGTCAGGAGACGGTCAACACCGCTGCTCATTTCCCATGTTATTATATCAGGTTACCAGCTAACTTCAACATTTAAGACATTTCAAACAACTTTTAGCTCAAAACTCACTTTCAGACACCAGTGAATGTTTGAAATAACTTCCTTGTGAACTGATGGGGATTTTAATCAACCTTTGAGGCAGAAATATACTTATATGCGATGCTAAAGCCTACTTATGCTAATCATTGTGATAATAAATACACACGTTTATGGAAAATACCAGAGACTGCTTGAGGAACATAGACAGCTCATATATGATTATAATCATGTATTTATTTGGTTTAATGTTTTATCCGTCTCTTCCCTGTGCCTTTGTTGATATCGGACTAATGCATCCGCATATCTGTCATATACTGTATTGAGACAGGAGAGAGCACTCAAACTTCCTCGGATTGCAATCATCTCATAATTTCGAGGAAAATTAATAGAAATGCTCAGAAATGTGACGTAAACATATGACATTTTATCAACATTTTTATAAATGTGTAAGCCTTTGGACTTAAAAGCCTTAATGGAGTTGTTTTGTGCATTATTGTGATCGTAAATAAATGGAAGCAGGTGCAACCGAATAGGAATGTGTTCTCTTTTTATGTGAAATGCAAACATCAGTTAGATTCAGCTTGACTGATGTGCACTCCTGACAAATTAATAAATTACTGTTACTGTAACATTTTTTATTATAAAACATTGGTCAAATATTGATGTTGGAATCTTAATTCTTCAAGTAAAGACCAAACGTTCACTTCAGTCATGCTCATTTTGCGATCCAGCTAGTGTTCAGTCAGCTGGTGAAATGGTCGTGTGACGTTGTTCTGTAGAGGCGTGTTAAGGATCATGCGATCACAAATTCAGTTCTCTTTCATGTCTTATTGCACTTGAATGGTCGAATACACACGCAATTATGTCAAAATGCCCATCGTGTGGTGTATTTATGTAAACACATTCGGTTAAGTCTCAACTGAAAGTAAACAGTTCGAATATGTATCAGTATAATGGATCAGTGCATTTGGTCTTAAAGTGACAGCAGCCTAATATACCAACCTGCTCCTCTGTGTCATTAATGCGAATGAAACAAAAGAAAAAATAACTAACTGCTCTTGACTGAATAACTTTTTATTTTACGGTGCACGAACGCGGACGGCCGAAGTATACCCGGGGCTTAAATTCAGAAGCCTGCTTTCTCCATCGTTTTTGATTCCTGTTCTCTTGGAGTATCTTCTGAGCTATGTACAATGGTGGATGCACTATTTTTCTTCTCTGATCCTGCCCAGCGAATATCCCGTTGATGACACGATGTCTGGTAAGGAGTATAGAAAAAATTTGTACTGCGCATGTGTCGAACTCGGTCATCCGCGCGCATCTGTGGTTTAGTATACTTTGAAAGATGAAAGTGGCCCGGGGCTTTAAGCGTTTTGAACTGTGAGAGGCGTTACACTTTCGTCCTAAGATGAATATGGAAGGCGGTCTGGCAGAAGCTAGATATTTTACTTCCAGGCCTTCAGCTGCGCCTCATCCCTCCACCCCTATGGCTCCATCCCACAGGCTCCACCGCGGTCCTCACTCACACCGTTGTCACCTCAGTTCTCCAGCACCATGGCTCCATCTCGGTCGCTCACCACGTCTCTGCCTTGGTCTCCTGGTCTATCGATGTTGCCTAGTCTCTCGGTCTATCGGACTCCACATCTCCCGGTGTCATCTCTGTTGGTTGGGCTCAAGGCTCAACCATGGCTCTTCCCTCCGTCAGTTCCATCGTAGGTCACCTTCCTCCTGGCTGTCTACTGGGTCACTCTGGGCTCACATCAGCTGGATATGAGTGCAACCACATAACATTGAACTAAAAATCACTGAGAACACCTTAGCAACTGCTTAGCAATGCCATGGCAACCACACAGAACACCCTGGGAACTGCACAGTGATGGATAAAAACACTATCAAATTCTTACTGTAGCAACGCACTGGCAACCACACAGAACACCCTAGCAACCTCATAACAATAAAATAAAAAACACAGAGAACACCTTGGCAACTGCAATGCCCTGGCAGCCACTCATAACACCTAAAAACCATAGACTAAAAACACTGTAACAACTGCTTAGAAACACCCTGGCAACCACCCAGAACACCCTAGCTACTGCATAGCACTGCTCTACAAACTTCAGAGAACACCTTAGCAACTGTAATGCTCTAGAAACCATCCATAACTCCTTAGAAACCACAAAAACAATGCAATAAAACATTCAGCAACTGCAAAGCGATTGATAAAAACACTGAAAACACTGCAACAACAATCAAGCAATTCTCCACCACATCATAGCAACTGCATAACAATGCTCTGAAAACACTGAAAATACTGAGACACTTCAGCATCTGCAATGCCCTGGCAACCACCTAGAACACCCTAGTAACATAAAACAAAGCATTAAATACACAGAGAGCACCTTTGTAACTGCTTAGCAATACTGCATAACAATGTGGCAACTTTAGCAACTGTAACCTTTGTAAACACTGTAACAACTGCTTAGCAACACCCTGGCAACCACCGAGAACAATAGCAGCTGCATAAAAAATGCTCTAAAAACACTGAGAGCACTTAAGCAACCACATAGCAATGCCCTAGCATCAACCCAGAAGACATTAGCTACTGCATAACAAACAACGTTCTACAAACCACTGAGAACACCTTAGCAACTACCAATATTACCCTAGTAACTGCAAAAAACAATGCAACACAAAAACACAGGGAACACTTTAGCAACTGTTTAGCAATGACCTGGTGTTGGAATGTTTTATTAATCAAATAAGAAAACCATTGTAGAAATACTTTGAATAATGTAACAGCCAGGTGTGTTTTGAAGGCCTCATGGCCTATTACATGACTGTAATAACTGTCACAGGGGACCATTGGAGAAAGTCATGTGACCCACTGAGTATTCTGTCAAGTTAGGGGTATTTTCAAGACACCACAGGCGGCTGTGTAAAGATGTCATTGTGAGGCTTCCCTTCTCTGGGAAGGAGCCGAGTGTCCTTGGAAAATGCTACATCTTGCCTATGATAAAGGGTTGACCATCATTTGGCAGGTTGCAACTATTAGAGAGACGGGTGAGAAAAAAAAGACCTAATTGTGTGAAACTGAGGGTGAATCTTACCAGAGAGATAAGTCACATGGTTATTGCAAAATAACAGATAAGAAAAGGGTATAAGAATTGCACCCTGGCCAGAGACAAACTCAGAGCTGCAGGCGTCTCGGCTTTGTTGCTGTGTTCAATAAAGTCTTATTTTGACATCTGGAACTCTGCCTCTTGAGCTTCATTTGCAAGGAAGAGATGATTTTTCTCCACAACACTGGCAACCCAGAACACCCAGAAAACTGTATAGTAATGGATAAAAACACTGATGACACTGTAACAACTGCTTAGAAACACCCTGGCAACCAAACAGAACACCCTAGTTACTGCCTAGAAATGCTCTTCAAACCGCTGAAAAAATGCACTAAAAACACTGACAACACTTTAGCAACTGCATAGCAATGCCATGACAACCATTTAGAACTCATATTTTCTCCAAAAAATGTACATATTATTGTGTCAGTGTGATACTGTTGATAATTAATTAATAACTTTTCTTTTATGCATGAACCACATAACTCTGTTTTAGTGAAATATTTGTTTAAAGAAAAGTAAGTCTTAAGTTAGCTGTTTTAGGTTAAAAAAAAGTTAGATTATGATGTTATACAAATGCTATTAACACACTTTATCTGCTAAATCAGTTTTTTTAATGGTTCAGTGAAAATTATTATAACTTATTATAACTTCGCCTTTTCACAACATCCAAGCCATTGACTGTTTCATGCCAACTTGAAGATACAAAAGTTGCGATAAGGTATTCTTACCTATTGTGATATTAATCTGTCGCAGGGGAATGGCCTAGCACCAGCGGAAAAGCATGAGATGTTTTCCATTTATTTTAAACAATCAAAAAATCGATTGAGATTCTGAAACGTCTCTGATTGGTGGATCTCACATCTGGTCCCGGAGGATCGTAATAGAGTACCTCAGGGATGACGTATTTTTGTAGGCCAACTCGGAAGTTAGCGGCGCACGGGTTCCCTCGATCGAAAGCCTATGCATTTTCCCCATAGACTTTTGGAAAATCGCAAAAAATAATCTCTGTGTTTAACAAAGGGTTATGACACTTACACGTTTTGTCTATCAAGATAATCTTTACAAGTTAACACAACATTTATACATTTTGAAGCCTAAATAAAGTCATCAAATATAAAAAGCTAACAGTAGGCTATAAATGGACTACAGCACACCATGGTCGCGGATCAACGTCACCACCACAAAGCTTCCTAAAAACTTTATTTAAAAAATGATCTGCGCTGTGTATGAATACTTATCCACTTTTTCATGAGAAATGCTGTCCAAATGTCCTGTTTGTCATGATGACGTCTAAAGTCCCCGCCAAAGGAAGTAGTGCCTTTTAGCAACTTGTTAGCAACTGCCGTTTTTAAGACACAATAAAGGTTTAAAAAATCACAAGCGGGTTATAACTGGTGTGTTTTATGTCATAGATCAAAATATTTAGAGGCTTTTGTTAACCACAGATCTTATTTCAGGTGATTTAGCAAAAACCAATTTAAAAAACCCATAGACTTTAAGGCGATGGAACCGGAAGTGCTAAAATGCTAACTCGCTTCCGGGTTTTGAATACAAAAACACGTCATCTCTGAGGTACTCTATACTCACAATTCTAATGTTATAAGAAAACAACAACAACAGCAACAACAAAAAACATAACCTGACACAAAGGTTTTTTTTTTTTTTTTTTTTTTTTGCACAATGATAAATGGCATCATCAGGTATATCAGTGAGTGACTCACGACAATAATGGATCGTAGCCACCACTGGCAGAATATAAAACGGCAACTATGTATCCGAGTGAAATGGCTTCTCAGCCAAGGAAAGAAAAAAAAAAAAAAAGAAAAAGAAAAAAAGGAGCACAGGACTTGATTTTGTCCATGGGGAATTTATTGGATGGTTGTGGTTTGCTATTGGTCGATATCATGTGAGTGACAGGTTGTCCCACCCTTGTGGCAGTAAACACATCAGAGAAGAGATGGATATTATTTTGATTCAAGATTACGAGAACACATGTCTTTAAAAAATGATGTGCATGGATAAAGCATTTATAATAAATTCTTCAATATTCCATAAAAAAAAAAAAAAAAAAAGAATTGTCATATGTAGTTTTATACTTCATTATCTCTGGTTGAAGAACTGTATGTAGTATGAAGGAGTTCCTCAGGGTTCACTGCTGAGCCCTGTAGAGTTCGAGAACTTTACCCAGCATCCTCTTCGCGCTCAACATGGAGGAATTGACGGTGGAGGTCCGTGGCTCCAATGGAGCTTATTATAAGGTAAATACATTATTTTACTTGATTTTCTTTTACGGCACACACGTATTTGTCGGTTAAGACAGTGTGGATGGTAAAACCTTCAAGAAAATATTGGAAAACGAACTGTATCATGTACTTTTAACGCGTATAAATAGTACTGTTCTCAGTGTCTGTTAGCCGTTAGCCGGTTAGCAGCTGCGCAAGGATATTTAAATAATAAAAACATGACACCATATAATGGTAAGTTTTATTTGACCTCGACTACATGTACAAAAGATTCTTCATTAGGAGAAACAGAGTTTTAAGGTTCAAATAACTGACTTTTGGTTTCACTTTGTTTATCTGCTAACTGTTATTGAACATTATTCAGTCTAGGCGTTCGATTATGTCGTCTTTTAACGATTAATATGAATAGAACCATAACAAATGCTTAGATAAATAGTAATTCTATCTAAATACTAATATAAAAGTCAGTAATTGGTCATTGTTGTTAATCAAACCTGCTGTTGGTCATGCTCGTTAGCTTTACCATTATTGTGTTGAAGCACGCTACCCAATAACCTTCCTGATACATTTATAATGCAAATGAAACTGTTTATTCGAACAAGTTTAATTAAGTTTCTCATATATACGTGTAGTTAAGCTAAAAAGATGCCAGGAAGCTCGTATTCATAATTTAAGGTGTGGTCAGACATGATCAGATCATAAAAGCAACTTGTGTCCTTCGACCAGATGATTCGGCTGTGTCAAGAAATTTCAAAGAAATCTCTATATTGATTTGAGTCGTCTTTGTGCAGTCCTATTAAAAGTTAGTATGCTTACTATGTTATTGCTTTCTACTTAAAGTATATATTAAGTCTAGTTGAAGCTATTATTCTGTCTCATCCTTCAGTTATTCTGTGCTTGTCAATTTGCTCCATGCTTATCTCAATGCATGTCAGCTGTTCACTTTCCATCTGCAGCTGTCATCCAGCACAGCAGATATTTTAGCACCAGTCTATTTTGAGATGAGGCTTAAGAGATACCAACTTCCATTTTGGAGTCAGTTGCCATTGAGAGGCAGTGCTGACTAGTCAGCTGATCTTAAGTAATGAAGTATCACTTTGTTTTAATATAATATCAATTTCATTTTATATTTGATTGATCACACCTTATAATTAGTCCTACCTATATTAAACAAAACAATACCTCTTTTTTTATAACACATTTTAATGTTACTATTCATCAAAGTACTATTTATTAAAACAAAAAGCACTGTGAATGTGTAACCAAACTTCATATAATCAAGCTCTTCCAAGTAATCATAAGTTATTATAAGTTAGACTGATTCTTTAAAAAAGTGTAATTCTTATGTCGAACTACACTGGTCATACTATATTATTTTTCTGTGTGAATTCAGCTGGGAAAACACAATTAGAAAGTATTTTATTTAGATTGTCTTTTAAATTGTTTGTATTTCATATATAAATTGTTTATTTCTTACATTTATTCTGTTGTTCTTATTCCTTTTATGGTATAACTTTTAGGCAAGTGTTATTTTAGTATTATTTATATACTATTTTGGTTTTTATTGATGTTTCAAATTGGTTTTATTTTTTATATTTTCGTTTCATTTTGAGTTTTAGTAATTTTTTGTTTTTATTATTATTATTAAATATATTTCTATCTAGCTTTAATTTTAGTACTTTGACTTAGACACCATTTTAAATTTTCATTTAAGTTTGTCATCTAATATTTATTCATTTTATTTCAGCATTATTTCAATTACAGAAAGCTATTTTAATATTTTTAGTTACTAATAATACCATAACACTGAGTACAACAGGATATTCAAAAAGAAAATGTTTTAGTATTTCAGTTAGGTTTAATTTACTTTTATTATGTTGGCTTGACAGAGTTAAAGCTCAGTTTAAGTTTTTGTATTTATTTCCAGTAGTTATTTATATATATATATATATATATATATATATATATATATATATATATATATAATATATATATATATATATATATATAAACCCTGTTTTGTACAGCACAAACTTTCACAACACAATGAATTCTATTCATAAATGTTTTTCTTGTTTACATTTATTTTAATAAACACTAAATCTTATTATTCTAGGGCTTTGTCAAAGATGTTCATGACGACTCTCTCTCCATTTCGTTTGAAAATAAGTGAGTAAAAGCTAATAGTTCACAATTATGAAAATATTGCTTATGAAATGAGCATTGGCAGATGAGCATCATTATATGAAAATGATTTTCTCAGCTGGCAACCTGAAAGACAAGTCCCCTTCAGTGATGTGCGATTACCACCTCCTGCTGATGGCAAAAAGGAAATCACTGAAGGAGAAGAAGTGGAGGTGAGTAAATGTTTATTATTAGTATTCTACTGTCTTTCACAACAAGAAGCACCATAAAACTCTTAACAAGTGGCTTTTGCTGTTCAGATTTATTCCAGAGCAAATGAGCAAGAGCCCTGCGGCTGGTGGCTAGCTAAAGTGCGCATGATGAAAGGAGATGTGAGTATGACACGCATCATGCTGGCTCAGTAAACTTTCTGTTTCCACTGAAGATCTCCTAGTTCACTTTCACTTTTGTTTCCTGCAGTTTTATGTTATTGAGTACGCCGCATGTGACGCAACCTACAACGAAATAGTAACATTTGAACGTCTCCGCCCAGTCAACCGCAATAAAGCTGTGACAAAGAACACATTCTTTAAGTGTACTGTTCCTGTCCCAGATGATCTCAGTGCAGCGTGAGTACTGGCCTCAATAGTTTAGACATAACCATTACTGTTATTCTAATATGTAGTATACAGTAATAATTAATACACCAACATTTTGTAGTTAATATTTTTAGTAAATTTTGTGATGTTTTTGTAACATATTTCCCATTCACATCCATTTAAAAAAAGGCTGTAAATGACAGCCTTATGGGCAGCAACAT
Source organism: Ctenopharyngodon idella (assembly GCF_019924925.1). Lineage (NCBI taxonomy): Eukaryota > Metazoa > Chordata > Actinopteri > Cypriniformes > Xenocyprididae > Ctenopharyngodon > Ctenopharyngodon idella. The sequence continues at coordinate 20,519,872 of NC_067229.1, read as the reverse complement.
TTTTTTTCTGATCCTCTCCCATTGTTTCCTGTTGCTTCTCTTGGAATCCTGTCTAATGAAGGCAAAAAGGCCCAAAATATAACTTAAAGTACAACTTAAATTACTGTATTGCAGTAATGAGGATCACTATGGAAGCTTCTTTTCCCAATGGAATAAAAAAAATAAAAAAGGTAATCTGACAAATCTGACTTTTTTCACAGAAATGTTAGAGAGAAAATAGCAACTGCAAGTTAAGTCAAAATTGCAAGATAAAAACTTGCAATTCTGTTTTTCTTTCTTGCAATTGCTAGTTTATATCTCATAACTCTGACTTTTCTTGCAATTCTGGAAAAAAATATCAGAATTGCAAAGTTGCAAATGTGAGATATAAAGTCTAGATAAATTATGTTTTTACTTTTTATACCATGATGGAAACAAGCTTTCATAGGATCACCGCCGAGAATGAGAATTCCAAAAAACAAAACAAAACCATTTTGATGCATTACAGTAATGAGAATTTTAAAAAAATATAGATTGACAATTTGGGTGTGAAATGTGTTTATCTTAATAATTATATTGACAAAATAGTGTTAAGTCTTTCTTTAAGCCTTTAGTCTTTATATTTTTCTTTTTGATTTTGGGGCAAAATGTGACCTGCACATATAATTATAATTCATCTGTGCTAATGCAACAATATTGGTTAAAACCATGAACTAATTTCTTATTTGCTCATGTTAGATGTGAGAACGAACTTGCCCACAAGGATTTCAAAAAGGCGGTTGGAGCCATTCGGATTGTTTACAGCCCAGAGCAAAGTGAACTGATTGTACTGGTGAGTCCCAATTAACCATGACACTTGTGTAAGTAGGTTTGATTATGACAAACGCTTAATCTGCATTCTCTGAACACCACTAGTCCATGAATGAAGCCACCGTCAAGCGCGTCTCCCTGCTGAGTGACATGCATTTACGGAGCATCCGCACAAAACTTATGCTCATGTCCAGGAACGAGGAGGCCACAAAACATTTAGAGGTACATCAGCTCTCGTGTCAACTGCCACAATCTATTTTTCGTGATTATTAATGTGGGGCTTTTCACACTGCTCTTAACTCTGTTTCAATCCAAAATATATGAATAAACAGTGTACCAGTGTTATTTTAGTGTCATTGACATACTACTGTAGTTTTTGTTAATATTTTGAATGAGAAGATTATTTTTATATTTTCTGTTTATTTAAAATTAAGTTTTGTTTTGTGTGTTTGTCGTTTTTATTATATTTTTGTTTTAAATATGTCTATTTTATATTTATTAGTTTTAGTTATCTTGGTACTAAACAAAACAGTTAAACTGAGTGAAAATGAAAAATGTGGCTTTGGCAGCTAAAATGGTTTAAGTTCAAGGTTTTTTTTTTTTTGTTTTGTTTTTAGATTTTATTTTATTTTATTTCAGGTAACAAAAATAGTTTATGGTTTGTTCTAGTTTTAGTTAACAATAATAACCATGCAGTATGCAACTCAATTGTTATGTTAGTACTAAATGAAAGTTAATCTTGAATTTAAATTAAACGAAAATGAGAAATTTTGCTTTGGCAGTTGAAATAAAATAAGTTAAATGTTCTTATTTTTATATTTATTTCATTTCAAGTAACAAAAATAGTTTTTATGGTTCGTTTTAGTTAACAATAATAACCCTGTAGTTATCATACAATATTCAAAAAGTTATGTTAGTACTAAACGAAAGTTAAACTTAAACGAAAAAGAAATGTTTAGGGCAGCTGAAATATATATATATATATATATATATATATATATTATAAGCAATGAAAATAGTTTTGTTTTAGTTAATGACAATAACCCTACAGTGTGTAACTCAAAAAGTTGTAAATAAACTTCAGTTTACAATTTCAAATGTGAAAAGCCCCAGTGAACATGAGCATGTCTGTGTACATGTAGAGTACAAAGCAGTTGGCCTCAGCATTTCAAGAGGAGTTCACTGTGAGAGAAGATCTCATGGGTCTCGCCATCGGAAGCCACGGCAGTAACATTCAGCAAGCCAGAAAGGTTCCGGGAGTGACTGCTATTGAACTAGACGAGGAGACTAGAACCTTCAGGATTTACGGAGAGGTGCGTCCGCTTTCTGTCCATGGTGTCATTTAATCAAACAGGTTCTTTGTAATGGATACAATGCATTTTTAAATGTTTCTTTACAGAGTGCAGAGGCGGTTCAGAAAGCAAGAAATTATCTAGAGTTTCTGGAAGATTCGGTGCAGATTCCTCGTAATCTTGTTGGTATGCATGTTTGTCTTTTAGAAACAGTTTGTATAAAGCTTAAAGTCAATGTGAAATATTTCAGAGTGCAAATATGTAATTTTAGTATTATTTATATACTATTTAGTATTTATTAATAGATTGAATTAGGTTTTATTTATTTTTTTATATTTTCAGTGTTTGTTTTAATTTTAGTTTGTTTTAGTAATTTTATATGCTTTATTGTTATTTAAATGAATAATTTTAGTACTTCAACATAGTTATTTACTTCAGTTTTTAATCTAATATTTACATTTTATTTCAACTGCACTTCAATTACCGCAAACAATGCAGTAGTTTAAGAAGCAAACGCAAATGTTTTGTGAGAGAAGTCACTCAGTTTAATGTAATTTTGACTTTAACCATCCATAGGGTAAATTTTTAACATAATTTTGACTTTAACCATCAAAACTGTGTGTTGACATAATTTTCATACGAGTCTTCCCTTTGTAGGGAAGGTTATTGGAAAAAATGGCAAGGTCATCCAGGAGATTGTTGATAAATCCGGTGTGGTGAGAGTGCGCATCGAAGGCGACAATGACAACAAACTCCCCCGACAGGAAGTAAGACAACTGAGAGAAGCACAAACAAGCAAGCCAGATCAATGTATACACGCATACGATAATGCATTTTTATTATTATTTTTTTTTTAAATAGGGAATGGTGCCATTTACATTTGTTGGAACGAAGGAGAGTATCAGCAATGTGCAGGTCCTACTGGAATACCATATTGCTTACCTAAATGTGAGTATTAGAGATAAATACAGCAGCTGTGGTGACAAATGGCCGGCGATATTTGAGAAACTCAAACGCTTGTTTGTGATGTGCAGGAGGTCGAACAGCTGCGACTGGAGCGGCTGCAGATTGACGAGCAGCTGCGTCAGATTGGGATGGGTTACAGGCCTGCCCCAAACCGACCCGCCGATAAGGACAAGGGCTACGCCACTGAAGAGAGCACATCTAACACCACCCTCCATGTCAATCGCTCCTACTCCGGCAGGGGCCGTGGCCGCCGGGGTCCCGGATACACGTCTGGCTACGGTAGGGCTTTTGTTTTAAAATCTTTTAAATCTTTCAAAAAACGGCTCATATTTCACTCCAAATTTGAAATAAATTAAATATTTCATAAAAAAAAATAAAGGGGTACACTGGCAAAATGGGCTTTCAATAAAACTTGGCTGCCTATGCAGTAGAAAGGCGAGGGGAAAAAAAAAAAAAAAAAAAAAAAAAAAAAAAAAAAAAATATATATATATATATATATATATATATATATATATATATATATGAAATCGCTGCTACATGACTAGAGAAAACGCAGACAAAAAGGCTGTTGTCTTCCTTTTTGCCAAATAGGTAGGAAACCTTATAATGCACTGGGAAAATTGCCGTCCAAGGCTACTCACACTAGTCTGCTATGGATACACTTATCAGAGTCAAATACTGCCTTGATTTAGTAGGAAGTACTGCTTAGCAAACTATTAGTCATAATGGTGTCGACTTGTATTGTTCCTGGGTGCAAGAATTCAAAGAGTGAACGTTTAGCGGGAGTGAGTTACTTTCAATTTTCAGTGAAGGATCCAGTGCGTTGTAGGCAGCCGCTAATGCCTGCAAAGAATCATAGATATATTGACAGAATGCCACGACAAAAAACTGGAAAAACTTCTGTGTTTGTAGTCAACATTTCAAACTGGATGACCACGAACAGTGTTTTAGACCAAATAAATTCCAATAAATCGCAATAAGCTTTGTGCATTGTTATTTTTGATATGAAACAAAGTCTCAGATTTCAAAATCTGTCCATTTTATTATTAAATTAAAAAAATAAATACTTTTTTAGTGCTGTTTAACGTGGCGTGACAGCGCACATGAACTGATCATCTCCTCCGCTGTAATACTAGTTACCGCGTGAAACACATAAGAATGAACATCTGAAGGTATGTTAAAAGATACAACTTACCGAAATCCATATCATGTCTCATGTAATCGCTCAATCAGTGTTTCAACCGCTGAAACATGTCGATAAAACAGCTTACAATATGTCACATTTACCTCAGGAAAACCATATTCAGTGACCATAAACTTGTTAGTCAGCTTGAAAAATGAAATCTAGAGAGGAGCATTTTGCTAAATATATGCACCATATTACATATTCATTATAATTTTTAATGTTGTTCAATATTTTATGCATGTTTGAATAAATCTGTCAAGTTTTTATGACAGCCGCCATTTAAATGTTTTTTATTTAAAAAACATGAATTGGAGTACATTTTTACATTTAATCATTTAGCAGATGCTTTTCTCCAAAGCGACTTACAAATAAGAACAATAGTAACAATCAAATCAACATGAGTGCAACAGTATGCAAGTGCCATGTCAAGTGCCAGTTATTCCAACAAAATGCTCGTAGCAAGGATTTTTTTTAATAAATAGAGAGAGAATAGAAATAGAAAAAGTGCTAATATTAGTAGAAATATAATTACAGGATTGTAAAGTATTAACTTCAAAATTGAATCGAATCATGAAATCTGAGTCAATACCCAGCCCTACAATAACTGTTCTGTTATAACCTCTTGATCCAGCTGTCGTGGTTTGGGAAACAAAAATGCACAAGTGTAATCTGTAGTTTTCACGAAAGCCCTGGAGCTGTCAAAAGTGTTTTGCGTCATCTAGTGGACTTTTGCTGACAAATAAATGTGAATTTCTTGTTCCAGGTAACACAGAGTAAACATTGTTCATTTTACATACATTACCGACATTGTAACAATAAAAAGCGGGTTGAAAATCTGCAAAGTTAAACTTTCACATTTTTCATCACTTACAGGCACTAACTCTGAGCACTCGTACGCTTCCGAGACAGACTCTGAGCGCAAGGAAGAGCTGAGCGACTGGTCCCTGGCAGGAGAGGAGCCCGAGCGCAACCTCAGACAGCAGAGAGACAGCAGGAGGAGACAGGGACAGGGAGAGGGCCGGGGCCGAGGACGTGGAGGACCTGGCGGACCTGGCGGCAGAGGCCGTGGCTCAGGACGAGGGGCGTCCAACTCCATTAGCTCAGGTATACTGGATCCCTTCCATACTTTAGCAGTAACACATTTTATTTACCAGCACACGTTTTAGGGCCCTATGAAAACTATTTTACTTTTTCCCAAATTCAGTTTTTTTTTATTATTCCATTTTAATGGTTTATTTAAATTTTAATTATTAAAAAGCATGTCTAATCATTTAATTTGATAAAACTTTCACAATTTAATAATTTACTTAAGTTTTAGCAATAATAGGACCCAATGAAAAATGTTTATTTATTAATTTTTTTTAAGAAATTCTCTGTTGACTGTTTAAATTCCCCTGGATTCTGTGTGTTTTAAGATTTATTACAAATCTATTATCAAAAATAGTGATAATCAAATGGATGCATAAAACTTGGTGCTCTTTGGTCAATTTAAAAAAAAAAACTGTGTCAAACCGAATGGTATGACACTTGGTGATTTTTGAGGCACTTGCTATGTGAACACACACAAAAAATTGTATACTTGATTCAAAAAGGTTAAACAGGGCTCCAGACTGTGACCTTTTTCTTGTTGATGCGAGTCAATTTTGTTAGAGGTCACTCTAGTGTGACCACCACATTTCCCAACTGATAAGAGCTGCCATTTCTGTTGCACATACGAAACATGGACCGCTTATCAGCTCGGACCAATAATAGACAGCACAGCACGAGCTCAGTACAGGTTTACGCAACACTGTTATTACACAGTACTGGGAGATCCAGTGAGAAAAAGTGTTTGAATTTGCTGCAGAATTAATAACATGGCAGCAAAATCTAGTGAAAAGTACTTCCATAAAATGGCCACGATGTACCTAAGCTAAAATGTTAAAAAACAGCATTTTTTTTTTAAGTTACCAGCCAGTGCGAGTGTTTTTGATAATTGTCACAATAAGTTCATGGCCCCCAGAATAATTTTGTTGTATGAATATCTGAACATGCAGTATATCAAAATAAAGAACAAAGCCTCCGTCAAAGGCGGGGGAAGAGTTAATAAATCATTTCCACGAAACGGAACAAATGCTTAATTTTGACCACGGTATCCATTTTTTTTTTCCTTAAAATAAAATAAAACCATTTTCTTTAAAAAAAAAAAAAAAAAAAAAAAAAAAAAAAATATATATATATATATATATATATATATATATATATAATATATATATAAAAATATTTTAAATTTAGCATTTGGTAGCATCAGTATTTTAAAATCTAATTTAAAAAACTATTACTTTAAAATTTTTTTTTTTTACAGGCAGCAGCACTGGAAAAAAAAGAAAGAAAAGAAATATCTGGTTTCACTTTATTTTGATGGTCCCTTTAACAGATTTGGTTGACTTTAAGTAACTTTGCACCTACATGTCTACTAACTCTCATTAGAGTATTAGTAGAGTATTAGTAGACTGGTAGGGTTAGGGTTAGAATAAGTTGACATGTAGTTGCAAAGTTACTTATAGTCAACAGAATGGTCAAAAGGAACAATAAAAATAGAATGTTACCAAAAATACATGCTATGCATGCTGCATTGCACAGTAAATAATATATATATATATATATATATATGTTTTTTTTTTTTTTTTTTTTTTTTTTTTTTTTCAGTCCTGAAAGATCCAGATGGAAACCCATACAGTCTGTTGGACAACACTGAGACTGATCAGACAGCAGACACAGATGCCAGTGACTCCCAGATGAACACCAACCGCCGCAGACGCTCCCGTCGCCGCCGCACAGATGAAGACACCACAGTGATGGATGGCATGAGTGAGTCCGACAACGCCTCCCTCAGCGAGAATGGCCTCGGTAAGGACACAGCCTCAGAGGATTTACTGCATCAATCTTTTTAGTATCGATTAATCTGTTGATTTAATTTTATTTATTGATTATTTTGCCCAATGTTTTCCTCTAAATAGTGTGTAAAATAAATGCTATTAACAAATATAAATGCAACACACTAAATAATGCACAATTTTTGCTAAAATGTAATTTAATTTTTGCTAAATTTAATTAAAATTATCATTGGTTTTTAGGTTTTTTATGGAATTTAGTTGGAATTAAAAACACTGAGACAAATTCCACAAACTGCAACTTTCTCAAATGGCTTTCAAAACGGTTATCAATATTTAAGGTCAGGTTTTGCACCGATCTTTTGTAGATGACACTGAAGCTAAACCACAGCGGCGCAATCGTAGCCGCCGCCGCCGTTTCCGCCCTCCTGAGGAGAGGCAGCCAGGTAATGATGGTATGAATTAACACTGGGTTTGTGTTAATCCAAACTGCATGGCATTAAATGCCTTGAATAACATCAGGCCTTTAAATTGAACTAGAGCCCACATGATTCAACATGCCAGATCACAACAATAGTTTTTTTTTTTTCTTGAGGAAAGTTATTATCAGCTATTTGTTACATTATAGACATTTGCGTGAAATAACATCCAAAAATGATGTTTATCTAGAACTTTTGAATCCATTTATTCTTATTGGTTACACAATTGCAGATAACATTGGTTTATAAGCTGTAGGTATTCATTTGCATGGTTGATGTAAATGCATGTAGGTCTTTTACATTCTCAACCTAGAAGATTCAGTCAAAAAGGAGATTGTCCAAGCTTCCCATTTACATACAGTGAAATAGAATCTTCCTCTCTGCCACAGCTCTCGAATCTACTTGCCACCTCACATATCGGATCAGGTTCAAGGTTTCTTGAATCCCGCATCTAATTGGAAGGGCAAATGAGATTTGAGAGCTTCAGCAGAGGAACATTTTCAGTACTTAATTTTAGGCCTGTTCCACATACAAAGCTGTTTTACCCTTATTTAAGAATAATAAAGATGTTTTGCGAATGAAATCATTGACATTTTTTTTCAGTTACTGTGGCTGACTACATATCACGAGCTGAATCTCAAAGCAGACAGAGAAACCCAAGAGACCTGAGGAAGAACAAAAAGGATATGGTGACTCTAGATTTCTTCTTTCATATCTCGCTGTGATTAGCTTTAAATTGGAGAACAGGAATGCATTATTATGCATATAACATATTACTAATTTTACATTAATTAATATAATTATTAATTTGGATATTGGATATTTGTTTTATTAAGCGATAAATTATAGCAAATATTTACAATTTAACTATTTTACTATTCATCTTTTTTTGTCTATAGCATATTTCAAAAGGAATATTTATCCATTTTTCATGTTGTGATCAGGGTTATTATAGTTAACTAACACTAAGAATAAACAAAACATTTCCATAACTTGAAATAAAATAAACTTTAACTAAAATAAAATACAATATTAAAAACTTATTTTATTTCAGTTATTCAAAATGAAATTTCTCATTTTCATTTAGTTTAACTTAATGCACTAAAATAACAAACTGAAATAGATTAAAAATTATATAATAACTATATATAGTATTTTTTTTTTTTACAAAATTACTAGAACTTACAATGAAAAATATAAAAATAAAAACCAATTCAAAATATTAATAAAACCAATAGTATCTCAATTATACTGAAATAATGTGATACCTGAATGAACTTGCAGCATATGCAAACCATTTGTCTTATTTAAAAAAAAAAAAAAAAAAAAAAGTGTTTAGATTAGTAATATCACTCATTTATCAGTTATAATGTAGCCTAAAATTTTACATTATTTTATAATGTTGATGCTTTTCTAATCTAAGGCTATATTTACATGTTTCCCTCAGTCATGGAAAACCTGTAAATATTTCTAATCTTGGAAAGGCATGAAAAATGTTATTAAACCTATAGAAATTCCCATGTTGTTTTGATGTTGATGTTTTCTAGTTACACAGCTTTAAAGTAGTTTTAAAAACCCTTGTGCAATAATCACTACAACTTTTCAAGTTGTGGAAACCGATTGGTCAAGATGCTGTATTTCGATTAAATCCGTTTCCTGTCTTCTACAGGGTCAAGTGGAGTTCATATCGGAGCACAGCCCTACTGAAGCTGTGAGCAATGGCCCCACCAAAGCAGACGATCAGAGCAAGACGCCACAAGCTTCCACCGAGAAGGCGCCCAAAGCCAAGCCAGCCGTCGTCAACGGAGTCTCCTAATCAGTTCGGTTTATTTCTCCAAACTCATAACCTTTACAGTTTTACAATAGTGCTTGTACAAGCTTGCCAAAGATAGACGTACGGACTTCCACATTCTCGATTGCACTTTTCAGTTCCTTCACTATGGAACAGATAATTACAATGGAAAAAAAAAAGACGACAAAAAACAAACAAAAAAAAACCTTAAGTCACACCTATGTTCCTGATCAGATGTTGTGCCTTCAGAGCGTAGTTTCAACATAATGTTGGCTGGCTATAGAGAAAACGAACAGAAAACAAACAAACAAACAACTTGTCTGAAAGACTCCCAGACATCCTTAGCTGCTTTTTGTTACGTTTTAATATGCAACCACTTCTTCACGAGGGGTTATGGGAAAAAGGATGTTTTGCACTGAATAGTCATTTCTTGACCTTTGGAATAATGTTAGTCTGGAAACTGGTGTGCTAACTCTGTCCATTTTAAATGCTGTATGTAAAACACTTCCTGAAAGATTAAATTTGGGTTTCATCTTTTTCTTGTTGGGTTGTAATGGTGGCAACCGAGACTGTTTTGCTAAAGGAGCCTTTTTTTTTTTTTTTTTGGTTTATTTATTTTAAAATGTACAGTATTTAAAATTAACTTGGCAGTTGTTTTTAACACTAAGCTGTCCGAACTTCTTAGCACGCAAACTGCAAATTTGGACTACTGAAAGATCAATTTCCAGATGTTCTGTTCTGTAAACTACGTTCGTTAGTCTTTATGGGTTTTTTTTAAAGATCATTCTGGTTGTTTGATGTGCAATATGTTTTGTATGCAGGTAGTTCATAAATAAACATTTGATCTTCCAGCCAACCTTTTAAAGTTGGTGTATTCCGTCGTTTTGGTCTTTGCCTGTCCAAACAAGGCTCCTGAATATTTTAACTTACCTTTGTGTAAAGGTGCGGTAATTTTTCTGTGAGGGCGAAAGATTTTACCACACAGCAATGGGTTCAACGGGTTTAAGCTTGTTACACGGATTCACCACCTTGACCAGCAGAAAGCTGTTTGGTTTGAAAGTGACTTCTGTGAAAGCTGTGCTTCACACATCACTACACTATTGACAATGGGTCTGCAAAATTTTGTGAAAATTTCATGACTGACCGTACCTTTAGTTCAAATGCTACACTCTGCAACATATTCCATTGAACCTTTTCAATTTCTTAGCAATTCAATTGATGATTCTTTCAGTATTGAGGACATCCACACCATAATAATCTTAATTGCCTAATCCTAATATTAAAAATATATATATTTTGGGCAATATTTATCATTCATTACATTTACCTGCAATTACTTTGTTTTGAGTATGTATATGTATTTACAGATTCATTCAAACTGAAAACTCATCAGTTCAAGAGTCTTTTTGACTGATTCTTTTAAAAGAACTTGTTCATAGGAATCATTGGCTCATGAATTGGACTATACTGGTTGTGCTGTACTGTATTATATAGATTTTTCAATGTCAGTTTTCTTCTTGTAGTCGTTTGACTTAATTAGATGTTGATTTGCTCCTTGAAACTTCAGAAAAGATGGGGAATTGACTTTTTGACTTGACTGTTCACACTGATGAAAGTGGTCCACATTGAATTCAGATTAAATGATTTCACAACAGGTTCAAGCTGGTTACATGGATTTACTGTGTTCAACAGAAAGCTGCTTGGTGTGTACTGTGCTTCATACATCATACACATATGATAGTGGCCCACATTGGAACTGAATTCAAATGAAAAATATTAATTTTCATACAAAAGGAGATCTGATCGAGATGACACGGTGTTTAATGATCAAGTAAGAATTCAAGTGCATCAGACAGGGCTCGTTCAAACATTCAATGATTGATCTATTTCTTATTTTGTCCATCAAGTAAATCTTTAGCCTCGTTGATTTTTGTTGCCAGATAAGGGGATCCACCTGCCGAAGAAATGACACTGACAGCTCAGAGGAATTTAAATACTGCAGAGTTTTGCACCTTTTGTATTTTATGATTAAGCTAAAACAAAATATGAATCCTTGAAGAAAGTCTCACCTCGGTCAGGATGGTTTAAAATCATCAGTTTTCTGTGTGCCTCTCTGATCTTGTTTTTGTTAGCGGTAGGACTAATGGAAAGAGAATGAAAACCTTAAGAAATGCAAATGGTTCAAACTTTGTGCGGTCCTTTCAATCTCACGATGTTTTAAAATCATTTGAATTACATTTATTAACAAAAGTTTATGGCTCAGAAAGCAGATTAAAGGCCCGCTAACACAAAGGACGAGAGGAAGAACTAGTTTTAGTAATCACACACCACAACTATAATGATAATGACAGAAAAATATTGGAATTACTTTCCGAATGTTTTTTTTTTTTTTTCCGCTGATGAATTATAAAAACATTGACAGCCCCACTTAAAAGACTGCAAACATTTAATGAGGCAGATGATAAAACTGTAGCAAGCTTATGATAAAATAACGGCATTGTGTGTTGATGTGGATGCTAATATAGTTAACTTTATTATAGTTATCCTTATCGTTCTTGGTGTGAATGGGTCTTAGCTATAACTATTAAAGTTATAATAATTGTTATAATTCTATAGCAACATCCACACCACAGCTATAAGGACACAGAGCAACAGCTTGTTGGAATCATTTTCAGACAGTTTTTTTTTCCGCTTATAAAAACAACATTAACTTGGATGCAAATATATATACACCGTGTGCAGAATTATTAGGCAAGTTGATTTTCTGATTTTTTTTTTTTTTTTTTTTCCAGGCACATTTTACTAATTCCAAACCACATCAATCTTAATAACTACTAATAATTTTTCAGTGATATATAATTGTTCATGAAGGTTAGAAATGAAAAATGCCTCATATTCAGGTGTGCATAATTATTAGGCAGGTCAAAATGAGCCAAAAAAGAGATTTAATTGAGACTGAAAAGTCAAATTATTAAATGCCCATGAGAAGGATGCAATACTAATGCAATACTAGAAATTGCAAAGTTAAGCCATGACCAATGGACAGCAAGACGCTCATTGGGTCAGCAGGGTCAGACAAAAACAGGTGGAGAAGAAAAGACACATGTTAACTGCTAAAGAAATTAGAATGAAGTGTGAAACCATCAGGAACCCTTTAGTCTTCAGCGCCACCATTTTCCAGAACTGCAGGGTTCCTGATGGTTTCACACTTCATTCTTCACCTTAATTCTTATTTCTTTAACGGTGGAAAGCAGTTAGCAGAAAACATACTACTTTTGAAAAAAAAAAAATGACTGGAATTAAAAACTAAAATATTTTAAACATTTTTAGATATTTAATTTGTTGATGCAATTTAACTATTTAAGGTGACAAATAGCACTCTGATATAACAGTAATTATAATGTCTTAATCTGTTATGTTAGTATCACTGATATTTTTATCATTAACATCAGTTTTAATATTTATATTTTCTGTTTTCATTTTAATTTCTAAAGTTTTAGTAATTTTGTTGTGTATTTTTGTCATTTTTGTTTATCAAATATGTCTATATAGTTTTTATTCATTTTAGTTTTTTAGTAAATAAAGTTAAACTAAAAATTTTATGTCTTTATGTTTTATTTAATTAACGTTTAGTTTATTTCACGTAGCAATTTTTAATGGGTCTAGTTAACTATAAGAACGATGTTCTTAATGATTAAATATTTGTATTATTTTGTGTAAATACAGGCTATATCTAAACTTAATACAATCAATTTTAGTATATAATATGATATTTTCCTTGTTGATGAATATCATACAGTTCATAAAAAAACATAGACTACCTGACACCAAGAATAAGGGAAGCTTCTCTCCTGGTCATCTTTGGTTCAAAACCACCTCTGTAATATCCACTACCAAAAGCCTGTCACACATATATAATTTGTTTGTTAAAAAAAAAAAAAAAAAAAAGTTATTTGTTTGAGTTTACTGAGACATAATGTGAGAAATATAACTTGCAGATTTGGATGCTTCTAGAGCTTGTTTCACTTGAGGCTCCATATGCTTCATGGCTTGCATTGCATAGCGACCTGTAAAAATGGGTCAACAGAAAACAATCAGGCTTAATTAATGAACAGATGGAAATGTATAATGTTTCTTTGCAAATTTATCAAATTTTGCGGGAATCCTACCTGCAAACCCAGCTGCTGCCAGGGTAAGGCCCACGGCCACCATGGTACTGGCCTAAAATACACAAAACAATAACCCTTGATTGTGCAATTTGCATTAATTGAGAGGCAATTTGCATTATTCAATGCAACCACACATCAGACACGTCAATCATAAAACATCCCTTATATTACAGATTAAATATCATCCACTACATTGATTACATGCATCATAATCATATCACACCAATTTACAGTATCAGACAATATTACACCAGCTACGGTTATCCAAGCTGCAAAAGTTTAATGTTTTACATATAACATGTTAAATAAACGTTATACAGATATTTACAGGTACAAATATACAGGTCTATAATGTAATTCTACCCCATATAACTACAAACATGAATGATTTGCTCAGACAGTCGGTCTGTAAGAGCAACGAATGTCACTATCAGTTAGCAATGCGCTGCTCCTACCTTTCATTTTCTATTAAATTAACGTTACTTAATAAACGCTCCATAAATACACCAGACTGTGTTAAAGCGAAGAAGAAAATACTTACCATTCTCTCTGCTAAGATCCTGTGTTGTGAGCGTCTATAGTCATAACTTTAATCATAACTGGCTGCTAAATGTCAGGCTCATGTGTGTTGCTGTTATGGTGACTTCTGAACTTCAGACAGCGACCTCTGCCGCAAAACGAGCCAGCACGTCGCAAAAGCCGAATTTACGTCGTAAAACGTCAGTTGCAAAGGCAAGTGAGCTCCTATGGTGCAGAAATGTGAAGGTAACCACTACGGTCTAATGGTATTTAGTAATGACAAGCTGAGATTTTTTACGAATTTGCCCATTTGAAAACAGAAACAAAGTCTGTTTATATAAAAATATATCATATATAGACTAAATATAATGTAGCCTATTATAAATAAAGACTTTCTATATAACCTAGCAAAAGCCTTCAAACAGACGAAAGTTATTGATATCATCAGGAGTACTACTTTACAAAGGACTACTTTATGAATGAGTCCCATTTCACTGGTCATATTTCAACCAAAATCTTATTAAGGCACAAGACATCTCAAATACTCATGTCAATCCCTTTAACTTAGTTATGGCAGTGTTTATTTACACTGATGCAAACAGCCAAACTTATTGGCAAAGCTCATTTTCACTAAAGACATACATACATACACACATACATTTGCATTGTCTTTTCTTTAATTCAAAAATAACAAAAAATATAATTGTATTAATACATCTGTATACATCAGTAAAAAGTATTTATAGTTTTGACATTTTTGTCATAATTATGACTCACAATTTTGACTTTTTTGTCATCATGACTCA
>NC_067229.1:20420000-20500000 GCF_019924925.1 Ctenopharyngodon idella | reverse complement strand
TACAAAGAACAACCTTACTAACCCTTTAAATGGAATTTGTTTTAGATATTTTTCATGATCTTTTAAGGGCAGCTAGCCAAAAATCAGAGCATTAGTCTTAAAATTGAATTTTTAACAAAATTGTGATGTAGCCTACTTGTGTTACATAAATGAAAGTATGAAATTACATTTGTTTTGATGTACCACTCAATACAGATTGCACTGTTGAATTAAAACTGTTTAATTTAGAATTCAACTTGTTTTGTGTAGAATTAAAACAGTCAAATTTTCATTCTGACTTCTTTTGGGTACGTTCAACCCTCAAACCCCCTGCAGTTCACACAATGATAATGTGATAAAGTTAGTGGGACATTTATCAATCTTTTTTGTATAATACTTTTGCGTAGCGTCCTGCGCTTCGCGTCAGTTTAAAGGTGAGATTACATTAGCAAAATGTTGAAGTTTCCAAGGTTTTGTAGGCAAAAAGGCCCATTATCTATTGTCAATAGTGTAGCGTAGTGTAGAGTATGAATGAAGCACAGTTCATAAATATTGCATCCTCATGCGAAATTCACTATGACATGAATTTTCGTCCGCGAAAATTTGCCGAACAATGGTAAGTCGGTCCGCACCTTAATGGGGGCGTTCGTAACAGAGTTCTTGTTCAAAAACAACATAACACATAGACTACCATTGCTCATATAAGCATTCACATGCTATTCCACATGCAAATATGCTTTTCCCGCCCCCAGATTAATCTGATTGGTCCATTGCTTTGAAACTGACATTGTTGCACTCTGCTGTAATAGTTGAGCTATATCTAACTTGACAGTTTTCATAATTACTCACTCCACACCCTCAAACAGCATTCCTATGCATCAGATGCTCCATCAAGTGCCCTTAAAGCATCAAGTGCCCTACATTCATGCTACAACATGTATCGATGACATCAGAACAGCTGCCCCTCAAAATGACACGTTTGTGGCTTGTATGATTTGAAATGAATCCAAATCGGAATTCCTGCCAACAAGATTTGACCTTTTTCCATTCAGCTTATCAAAAGCTCATGCAAATGGGGACGAAGGCAAAAGTCTGTAATTACAGGAATTAAATTTTCCGCATCTGCTCTGCACAGCATTTGCCACTGTGACCATCTGTAAGTGAACGTCTTACAGGTGGCCTATTGAATCAGTCGTTCATTCAGCCATCTCGAACAGGAAGTGTCATGTGGATGTTTCGCTCACTGAGCGGTCACCATCCCTCCCTCCATCCTTCCCTCAAAATCCTCATATTGTTACTGTTGAGGAAGATACCTTGTAACTGGAGCTTTCCAAGTTACAAGCTATTCAAGATTTGTTTAATTTGTCAAGCTGCAATTTAGAAAAAAGAAGTAGCTACAATACTAGCTGCTAACAAAAAGTAGCTAGCTACACTGATACTATTTTAGGAGAGAATGAATCAAGTTATGTGAGTAGGCAACTCACAATTTGTCAAGTTGCAAACTGCTCATAATTTGATTTAGTCAAACTGTTGTTTAAAAAAAGCAGTTAGCTATATGCTATTAGCTGCTAACAAAAAGTCGCTAGCTCCATTGAAACTACTTAAGGAGGCAATATTGATTTGCTAACCAGTTCAGTGAACAGGACTTGTTTGAATATTATTAGTTCTCTCGGCTGTAAAGCTACATGTGCAAAACATTAAAACCGTTGATCTAGCATTTGGACTTGCTACACCACTACTAGTAGGAAGAAGCTGTTTTGTAAGTCAAAAAGCTACATCGTCTTGAAAACAACTGAGCTATGTCAAAAGCCAAAATTCTGAAAAAAAAAAAAAAAAATGTAGTCAAGTTAGTAACATTGCAGCTTAGTTACTCCTTAAAAGCCCATATTATTTTCACATTACTGAAATTTCTGCTAAATTTTGTGGACTAAAAAAAGTCCATTGTCAGGAGTGTAACGCTCATAAGGAGCTTTCGCACCAGAGGAACCTTTTCATAGTTCCTAGAACTATTGGTTGAAGTACCCGGATTTTGGCATGTTCTGGAACTAGGAACGATTTTAGTTCTAGGAACTCCTTTTGGAACTAAATTAGCTCCTACTTCAGAGTAGGGTCTAAACCAGCACTATTCGTTTGTTAAGTCTGACGTCACGCGGCAGTGCTTCCGGGTCCAAACGCTCTATCTCATACTACAAGAAAACAACAAATGGTGCTAATATACACACACAATGTGGTGTAATACTACCAAAAAATTATAATCACATTTATCTCCATACCAAAATCCCAGATGGCCAGACAGTGATTCATCTTTTGTAAACTGTTAAAATATTAATGTGATGCTGTGAGCACGGAGACTGTTGTGTAGACTGTAAGTATTTTACATTTTTAACTTTTTAAAATGTTAAATGTTTATTATGAATAAATAGCGCTCATAAACGGCCGTCGAGATGGCATTCTCAAGTGAAACGAGTCGAGGCTTGGACCCAGAAACAGCGTTCCTTACATCACGACTTAACAAGCAGATAGGAACTATCATTGACGTGAGTGTACAAATCTGATCTTTTCAGTTCCGATTTGTGCCACTTCCATATGTGGTACTAAATCCGATGTCAAATGTTTTGTAATGTGGCTGCAGTGTGAACAGTCATATCAGAATTCATGCGATTTTTATGTCACTCGAGATCAACATTCGTCATGATTCTGCACTCATGACAGTTGTGAAAGGTAGTCAGTAGAAGACTTTAATGCCCTCCATGTTTACTTTCGTATGACAGCGTGTTGTGTGTGTTGCCAAGTCTGCGATTTTTCCGGAGAATTACTTTTTTCACTGTTGCGGTGGGTTGATTTGCAACTCCGTGGATTTTACTGGGATACCTCACGGGACACTATTAGGCTAGTTTTGGACTAGTTCTGAGAAGCAGTGGATTTTGTGGAAAAACCTGGCAACCCGTTTGTATCGTTCTTTTGCACATGCATGTCTATTTAGAACCATGATCTGTTTGCACTGGAAATCTGATATTGGCCACATTTAAAACAACAATGTGAACAGCGATACAAAAAAATCTGATCTGAGCAAAAATCGGAATTGAGCGTCAAGGCTCCCAGTGTGAATGTAGCCTTGGAGTATAAGAATTAAACTGTACAAGTCAATGACGGCTTGCAGCTCTTACAAAATATTAGCGCATCAAAATATTAGCGCTTTGCATCACATGCTCACAAGTTAAGTCTGTTTGTCTGACAGCCTACAGTTTGTTCTGCTGTATTTGTTATCTTAGCTTTGAAGAAAAGAAGGAGTTAATGCTATATATTTCGGCGATATCCATCTAAGTACAGAGTCCTAATCATTCCACACATATCACAATGACATTGATGCATGTTGTAACGGTCACTTACAGCATTTATGGTAGTCTGTGGTAGAATGAAAACTGCTCATGTGCGTAAAGGTGTGTCTGTAAGAAATGTAGCAGGTGAGCAGGAGAAGAGATAACCGCTCTGCTGACTGTTCTCTTCTTTTTATTTTCCTCTTTTTATTTGTGACTTGAGTTGAATGTTTACCTGTATACTTTTTCTCATTCAATCCCAATGTATTTGGAGGAGTGTGGCGGCTTTTAAGTCATTTTATTAAACCCGGGGGAAATACGCCAGCACTCATCTCACGTGCATCTTTTCGTCTGACACCATATTGTTTTTTTTTCTCTTTGGGCAACTGAACATTTCAAATTTGCGTTACAAAGTGGTGCCCGAACCATTTGGATCTACCAAGAATCTCATTTTTCTCTTCTCTCCTAGCTGTTACGGATTGTTGATGAATGTGTTCGTGCTATGGCATGATATCCAGGCAAAGCAACTAGCATGCTAACCGTGGAGGCCACGTGGCGTCCAGTGGATGGATCTGTAATTGCGTTTCATGGATTTTCTGCTGTTTTCTAAAGACTTGTTCGAGATTGACTGGATTTAGAATAGAATAGAATAGAATAGAATAGAATAGAATAGACTTTATTGTCCCATTCCTGGGAAATTTGTCTTGGACATCATGACACGGCCAGCACACAACTTCCATCCCACACAACATATTACAATTCCAAAATAAAAATGTGCAGCATCCTATCTCAATCTTGAAATTATCTATTTAAAATTTTACCCCTAGTTGGCACAAAAGAATTTTTGCACAAGTCACATCAAGACCCTGAATCAGATTTGCAAGTACAATGGAATGCAATGAAATTTATGATGTTTTGCTTTGTCTAGTTTGGACAGATTTTTCGAAGAGATGGGCAGCATATTGTTGCATAAATACAAAACTCTGACAGAAGAGAAATAAGATGGAAAGGGACACTTGGAAGAGTTACCTTGACTTTTTAGGGGGAAAATCAAACAATTCTTTTGCATTTCTGCCATATTGGAAATTTCTGAATAGGTTGCGATCACATTTTTTAAATGACGACCTTATTCTTAATGCTGTGAAAACCAAAGAGCTGATTGTGGACTTCAGGGAATCTAAATGCAGTAAACACTCTTCTATCCGCATCAATGGGACCAAAGTAGTACGTGTTTCCAGCTTCAAGTTTCTAGGTGTCCACATATCTGAGGATCTGACTTGGCATAAGAACACTTCAATTCTGGTTGGGAAGGCGCATCAATGTATGTACTTCCTAAGGAGTCTCAAGAAAGCCCGTCTATCCCCACAGATCCTCACAAATTTTTATTGTTGCATCATTGAGAGTATTCTGACCAATTCCCTCACATTGTGGTATGGTAGCTGCACGGTGGGTGAAAGGAAAGCCCTGCAAAAGATGGTGAATACTGCCAAACGTATCATTGGCACTCAGTTACCAGCAATTGAACATCTTCAACACAGTAGGTGTTTGTGCAGAGTTCATAACTTTATAAGAGACTCCTCTCATCCCAACCATAAACTGTTCAAACTGCTCCCATCTGGGAAGAGTTACATGAGCATTTGCACTAGAACTAGCAGGCTTAGGGCCAGCTTCTTCTTTTCAATCATCACCCTATACTGAACTCTACATTACACCGCTAGGCACTGATGTTTAACTGTACTCTATCCAAGGGTTATATTACTACATGGTATCTAAACTCATTTTTAACTTTCTCTCTTTGCTGTATATATTTACTATTCAGCAATTTATTTATTACTATAGATGTATACTTTTCAATTGCACGTTTGCTTATTTGCACAATGCTACTATTTGCACTTCTGGTAGATGCTAAACTGTATGTATGTATGGATGTATGTATCTATCTATCTATGTCGGCCATACATCCTTGGGTAAGCACAAAATTGACACGGGACAGGCCAGACCTATCCATCTTGTTCCATACCTCACCTTCAAAGAAAGAGCTGATTGAGAGGCAAATCGACATGATGTTGGGGGCAGGCATTATTGAACCAGCATCGGGGCCGTGGGCCGCACCAGTTGTCATTGTTCAAAAGCCTTCTGGTGAACCAAGATTTTGCGTAGATTGTCAAGGACTGAACTGTTTTCCAGTGAGAGACTCCTACCCACTTACAAGTATAGATGAGTCCCTTGATTTTCTAGCTAGAGGCAATTTTGTGTCCACAATCAACTTAGCCAGCGGCTATTGGTAGGTGGCTGTGGTGGAATCGTCAAAGCCAAAGACCTTGTTCTACCTTCCGGCCTGTGTAATGCCAAAGCCACTTTTCAGAGGCTCATGAACACGGTGTCATGCACAGTTTATCTGCACAATATTATATTCACCTTGCCCACTTTTGAGCAACACCTGATAGACCTAGAGGTCCTGGTTAGGCTTAAGTCTGCTGGTCTGTTGGAAAAGTGACAGCTCTGTAGGAAGGAATTTACCTTCTTGGGGTATTGGGTCACCAAAGACGGTATCCTACCTAACAAGGAGAAGGTGGAGACAGTGGTTGATTTTGTTACTCCATGAAACACTGGATAGGTGAGACAATTCTTGGGCCTGACGGGTTACTACCGGCCATTCATTCATGAATATGCACAACACACTGAACCTCTTTTTGTGCTTATGAGAACCAATGCTCCTTTTGGGTGGACACGAAACTGTAAAAATGCTATTGATTACCTCTAAAGTAAACTGACATCTGTGCCTATCTTGAGGTTTCAACAGTTTTCACTCCCATTCTTCTTTAACGTGGACGTATGTGGTGTTGGTCTGGGTGCTGTTTTGATGCAGAGGGATGAGGAACGTAGAGACAGTGCAGTTGCTTATGCCAGCTGTGCTTTGAACAAGTCTAAATGCCCTTATACTATCCCCGAGAAGGAGTGCATAGCGGTAATTTCGGCACTTGAGTATTTTAGACCATGCATTGAGGGACTGCACATCACAGTTTGTCACGACCAAACCCAACTGGTAGGTTGGCTCGGTGGTCACTTTGGTTGCAGGACTTTGATTTTGAGATTATCCATAAACCTGGAGTGTCCAACAGCATTCCTGACAGTTTATCCAGAAACCCCTTAGCTTTTTGTGGTCAGCCGCTTGACATTTTCACTGATCGTGCTGTTCTTGTGAGTCTGGATTTGCTTTCCAATTCAGTAAGCCATCCCAGAGAAAGACTGGTGGTTTCATAGTTCCAATCTGCCCCCAGTATCCCTGAGAGAACACAGGGCCCATTGCCTTGGATGCAGAGTGGCAATGCATACATTCTTGTGTTCGTAAATGACTTTTTGAAGTAGATCAACGTTTGTGCTGTGAGAGAAGATACTGCTCTTGATACTGCAGTAAACTGCTCAGTCAAGTTTTTTGCTTGGCGTGTTGCTCCAAAGTACCTAATATCAGACAGGGGTTCTTGAAACAAGGGGTTCTTTCTAACACACAGTTTCTACTTTGGGTACTGGGGCACAGACTCACAACAGCCTACCACAAATGCCACTGAGAGAGTAAATCGAATGCTGTAAATGACCATTAGATTGTATGTTGGAGCTAAGCATACCACTTAGGATCACTTTCTTCCCCACATTTGTTTGGCCCTACGGATAGCTCAGCATGAGAGTACAAGACTAAGTCCGTCAATGCTGCTGTATGGTCAAGAACTGGACACACCCTAGGATCTGATTTCTCAGCCTGATTCTCTTGGAGTGGAAGATCCAGGTATGACTTCTTTGAATGCCCTGAAGCATTCGCTCCTGGAGGCATCTGATTATGTCAGTTAATTTCTGGAGGCGAGTCACTTTAAGAAAAAGCGCTACTATGACAAGAGGTGTCTTCTTGTTTCTTACTCCGTAAATGATCTGGTGCAGATCAAGACTCATCCACGGTCTGACGCAATTATGAACTTCAATGCCAAACTCGCCAATTTCCCATTGGTTGGACACAAAGATGAACAAACTCCAAAAAATTTGAACATTTTAGATGTTTTGCATCTAAACTACCCTTGAAGTTACATGAACGACTAATGGTCTGTTTCCTTTTGCATGTTCTTGCAGCTTAAAAGGTTAGTTCACCCATTCAAGGGACATTCGTTCGTCATTGGAACACAAACGCAGATATTTTTAATGAAATCTGAGAGATTTCTGTCCCTCCTTTAAAAAACAGAATTGAAAAATAAAATAAATCCATAAGAATTGAATGGTTTATATGATGAACAGATTTAATTTAGGCTTTTATTTAATATGTGTTCACTGATCAATATATATTTGTGAATATAAAAACCTAAATTAAATCTGTTCATCATGTAAAGCAATTGTATCTTTTCTGATGACTTTGATTATTCTGCATGATTCATGTGGATTTATTTTACAATACTTTATGAATGTGTTGGGTGATTAGACTTACAATGGAGGGACAAAAATTTCTCAGAATTCATTAAAAATATCTTCATTTGTGTTTTACGAAGATGAATGAAAGTCTTAAGGGTTTGGAATTACATGAGGGTGAGTAAATGATGACAGAATTTTTAATTTTGGGGTGAACTAACAAGCATGGTGCTTGTAATGGCATGATCATGGTTTTAATTCCCAAGGGAAACACAAAGGGTGAAATTAGGACACTTTTGCCATTGAGATGACTGGGAAAAGTTTTCCAGTCGACCTGAATACACCCTACACATAGCATGTATATCTTGGCATGTATATCTTAAATGTCCTGTAGGTCACTCCAGATAAAAGCACCTGCCAAATATCATTTTGAAAGTTCCAGTTATTGGTGACATGTTTTGGGGGTCTTGTAGCCACCGACTCTTCGAGTTTTGAGTACGCAACCATCTTCTGTTCAAGCTGAAAGCGTTTCGACACAAGTACAGAATAATGCAGCCCAGCGCTCTGTTTGTTCCCACTTCTTTTTTTGGTCTGCCACAGCCTGTAATTATCTACAGCTGAAAACAAGTGCATGCTGAAATGCCCATTGGGCCATAGAAATGGAATTATAGCCCGCGTCGCTTTCCTTTCTCTGCAGAAAGAATGCTTCTTTTTTGTGGCAGAGAATGTGTGTTTAGTTTAGTTTGAACTATTTTGGCAAGGAGGGGGCTCTCGGCAGGCCAGCAGCACGCAACGTCTTTGTTAAACGTCTTGATGATGGAAAATTGATCAGACTTGAATCAGAGGTTCAATATATGGTCTCCCTCAGTCTATTGTCTAGGTGAATTGCACATGGTGAAGGGCCACAGGCAGGTTGCTATTAATATGACAGCCTACTCCATATCCAGCTATAATTTCTAATGAAATACCTAATCTCCATTATTTTGATCCAGGTGGGCGATAGCATAGAAGAAAAGGATGGAAGAGGGAGAAAAGGCTTTTCTTTGCGCTTTTCCGTACGAGAAATGGCAAACCGATCATTTTTGTCAAGTTCTTTTTTGAAGCCGACCGAAATGCTTGTGGATTGCCACAGTTTAAAAAGGCACCCAGATAAAGCCATTCAAGGCGCTGAATGCAGACGCCATCTGTTTTTTTTTTTCTATTTCCTCTTTTTTCTTCTCCTTTTTCAATCCTTGTAATCAAATTTGAGCAAAATCAAATGGAGGGGGGAGTTTCAATGAAAGTACCTTTTGTTGGGCTGAAACGAGCAAGTAATTTACAAACTGCCCTTCCTTTGTGTGGGAGGCTAAAGGAAAAAAGAAATCAGTAGCTTTTAAAGCTAGGCCTCGCTGCGACTCCGCAGATAATGAAAGCCGTCTGTGTTGTGGGCTAGAGAGCATTTCAAAGGCAGGCCTGACTCAGGGTTACACTGCTAAAAAACCTGCGTGTGTTTGTTTTGTGGGAAGAGCAGATCCAGTCTTCGACGCAGTACGGACACAGGGTGAGTCGGCGAAGGAGGATGCCTGCTTTCAGCTGGAAACCGTTACTGAACGTGTGGGAATCTAAAAGGACTTGAGCCTACTTCCCTTCGCAATCCTTACAGAAGGAGCCGTTGCTACTTTTTTTCCCTGCCGCTTCACGGTGGAAGATTGTCTGAAGGTGAGTCCCTTGGGATTTCTTCTCCTGATGATTTCCGTCAGTCCGCGACTTGTCTGTGCCAAAATGTAAATGAGTTTTTTTTTTTTTTTTTTTTTTTTTAAAGATAAGCAGTGATTTATGGCTGGGCACAGGAGTGTGGTGTGCGTTCACTTGGCTGTAGAGGGCAGAGCGGGTAACCTCTTACTTCAAGGGCTTTTACCACAATCTGTGAAATTACAACTCAATATGTTGATCATTTGACTGAAATTAGCATAATTGTGGGATTTCAGTCATTTTCAGTCGACTAGTCCAAATGTTTTCTTCGGTGAGATTAGTCACAACAAAATTGTTTAACAATTATTATTAGAAAGTTTACTGGTTGTTGAGAGATCATACAATGTTTGTTCAATTATTAAGTAGGACTGTTGTATTTGGTTTAGTTGTTTATTTTGAGAATTAATTCCCACATAACCTTGAACTATAATTGAAGTTTTACTTGTTGCAATGAACAAATCATCTTTGGGAGTTGTGGTTATTACATATTTATAACATATTTATAACATATTTTCTTTAAATGGCACTGAACAATGCGTAATTCATATGCACTCTGTGCTATATTCAACTTATGCATGTTTTACCTTTTCATCTGCAAAAAGTTTTCACTTATACATATTTTTATTCTAATTAGCCAAGTTTCAAAGCTGTAGTTTCACTCTCACACATCCATTAACAATAGACAAACTGTGGCACATTCAAATGAGCCGGTATATTGAAATGTCAAAATTTGCACTGGAACAAAAACCAGGGCAAAATTCAATCTGAGTCTGAATAGAATATTAAATAAGTCGACTCTCTACCGCCACCCAACCATAAGCAGCGCCCGCGTCAGGCCAACCCATGGGAGAGGCAGTCAGTCAGGCGGAGTGCATCATTTACTGCTCATTCTGTACATAATGCATTCTGGGATCATTCATGTGTGCATTCTAGCAGGAATTATGCAATCTGTATTGATAAAGGATTATAAATCCTGGCCTTTACCCCTAATTTTCATGCTTAAAATACATACTTTCTTATTCCGGGTTAAATCAACAAAACTAACATGTGCGTAGAAACGCACTTTCAATGGAAGTCTATGTGGCAACTCTGTGTTCCATAGACTTCCATTGTAATTGATTAACTATCAACACTGATTTGTCACTAGTCATTTTTTTTTTGCTTGTGGTGACTGACAATGTTTAAATTATGTTTCAAATATGTTAAAAGATAAAAATGAAAGTGTTTCATGATTTTCCGCCAGTAAGCTGCCACTAATAAAAGCTGATAAATTAGTGGCGCGTTCCTTAATTTGTGTAATCATGTGTCACCCGTTGGTGTTTTACGCTACCAGCTGAGGTTTATCGGATAAATCTGTCTCAATTATGTGTCATGAACGCATCCCCCTCAGGGGCGTCAATACCAATGACTTAATGGGCTGCTAAAGGAAGGGGGGTTGTGTGAGTGGATGGGCGGTACTGACCGCCAATTACAGCCCAATGAGCCGCGGCCAGTCAACTGCTGATGATCATAGCCTATTTTCACAAGACCCAACGGCTCAAAACGTGTCTGGGTTTAACCGTCTGACCCTCCATTCTGATCTAGAAGCTTTCTAATGCTCATATGAAGTAGGTTAGTCCAATATTGGTCTAGTCATGCAAATTATAATAGCTTGCAAGGGTTATTTGGGTTTATCTGACATCGTAGCAGTGTTCTAGAGTATAAATATGTTATAATATAGTGAAAAATAATGCATTTTAATGGAATTTACATTTAATGTAATGAGAATGTGGGTAAAATATGCTTAAGGCAAAAATGTTGTTGTTTCATGCTCTTGTCTTGTTTAAGATTTTGGGCTTATTCAGCTTTTGTTTCAGACTAGTGGAAAGAAATCATCCAAAATACACTTTTAAGTGTTTATTCTATTGCACCTTATCTATTTGCATCTGTAGACTTCAATTGCAAAGCATATCTTTAAGGACTGTTTTCTCAAAATGAGTTTTTTCTCCACTTCAACAGCATTTAAATACCCCAAACTTTACAGTTTTATTCCTATCTATATTCTGAAGGTTTTTACAGAAGAGTTTGTTCATTTATTATTCATCTGATTTTAACATTTGATTCCTAAAAACATGGTTAAAATGTATAGTGTTTTTTTTTTTCTTTCTGTATTTTCTGATTTATGGAGTGATAAAGAGATTTCCAAAATCCCCAACCTAATATGTCAACCTGAACGTTCTTCAGTTCATTAAATGCAGGTTTAGTCCAAATGGGCCAAAATGATCCGTGGCGATTTGCAGGCGCAATCAGAGGTGCCTGTGCGATTAGACTTAAATACAGGAACATTGATGTAGGACTAATCTTAGACCACTTTGTCTCTCTCAAAGCTCTCTGGGCAAGCTGTCTTGAGCACCTACTTGCCTTAAAACCAGAAATTAAAACGATTTATAGACAAACCCCAGCAAAGAGGACCCTAACCCTATATTTAAGCCCAGAAGTAGCGCTTCCACCTGGAAAGCTGTAATTAATAGGGCCAAAGACCCTACTGAAGTCTCACCTCTCCGTAATCTTCGAATGTAAATGAGGGGTTTAGCACTGATATTACCGGACGTCCAGGAGAAACTGCAGAATTAGGACCTCAATCTTGGTTTTTCAGCTGACGTCAGATTCACCTTCACCTGATACAGGAGCTACAGGCACGGTGATAGTAAGCAGTTAGCAGGCTAATACGTAGGGTGATACACGTTTGCTATGGCAGCTTAATATTAAATTTACTGATGCTAGCAGTTAAAATTGATCTGCCTTGCACAAAAATTTGCGCCTGTGATGTTTCATTAGCGCTGTGTGAAATAAGATTTCAACCAACTTTAAGCAGCATGACATTGCTAAAATTGCAAACAGAACCATAAGACATGCTGGGCTGACCCTAAAATGCGCTAAAGTCTCAACCCGCTCGACTGCAAATGGACTTTCAAGGCTGCACTTGTCAGAAAGTAAGCATTAAGATGGGTACATATAGCACACATTGGTAAAGCTGTTCAGTTTTTATTGCTGCTGTGTTTTTCCTGGAACAAAATGCACAAATGAAAGTGACCCTGTTTACTTTCTTAATTCATGTTGTTCCTGCATGTCTTATTTTGAATGATACTTCAGTGCATGTTAAAAAAAAAATAAATACTTGCCCCGCCTCTGAAGTGATAGCTGACGACACATCTCTCCTATCTTTCAACCCCTCCCCTCCAACCAACTATTTGAAATGTTTTGATCATTATTCATGGTTCAGTTGATGGATAAAATAAAGTGGCATCCTACATTTTTTCTTATTAAATGTTTCACTCAGAAAAATATGACAGATTATGGAAGTACAGTAAATTGACTTGCAAAGAATTTTTCACATCAAACATTCACAAACAATAATTTATAAGCTAATCGTTTTGGTAGAAAAAATACAGGAAATGTTTAAGACTAAATTCATTTACTTGTTACTGCACTTTGCATTCACTACTCAAAATACACTTTTCTCGCTAAGTTTGTTCAATATACTATTATTATTTACATTTACTAATACTATTTATGTAATATAATTTTGTGTAGGCCTATATACTGGACCAAATGCAACTAACATGTTACTATATATATATATATATATATGTTTTTGAACATTCAATTCAACAAAAAGTCTCTTATGCTAGAAGATGCTTAATTTATTTGATCAAAAAGACAGTAACAACATTACTATTGTGAAATATTATTACTAAAAGAACTGTTTTCTATGTGAATATATTGTAAAATGTAATTTATTCTGGTGATGGAAAGCTGAATTTTCAGCATCATTACTCCAGTCTTCAGTGTCACATGATCTTTCAGAAATCACTATTTAATGCTGATTTGATGCTCAAGAAAGGTAACACTTTACAATAAGGTTCATTAGTTAACATGAACTAATAATGAACTGCACTTCTACAGCATTTATTAATCTTTGTTAATGTTAATTTCAAAGTAACATGAACAAACTGCATTTTTATTAACTAAGATTAGTAAATACAGTAACAAATGTATTGCTCATGGTTAGTTCATGATAACAAATAAACCTTATTGTAAAGTGTTACCCAAGAAACATTTCTGATTATTATCAGTTAAAAACAGTTGTATTGTGGAAACCATGATAATTACTGTTTTCAGGATTATTTGATGAATAGAAAGATCAAAAGAACAACATTTATTTGAAATAGAAATCTTTTGTTACATTATAAATGTCTTTACTGTCACTTTTGATCAATTTGATATCCTTGCTAAATAAAAGTATTAATTTCTTTGTTAAACTGCTACATGTAATAAATAAACAAAGAAATATTCCTTAGTCGTTATCGTTAATGTTGTTGAATTCATCATCGCTCTTGTATTATTGTTCAGTGTCTTGTCTTAAGATGGTAAAACGATGCATCTTCTGACTAGCTCTTACCCTGCTATTATGACTGAAGTGTAACATCTGTGATTTCTGTGACTCCTCCCCCTTCAATATCACATTGCATCATTTTCATGAGTGACGTCATCATGCACCTATAGCTTTAGCTGTAACAGTGCTGTTTTACAGTTTCGAAAAACAACATTTGGTGATCCAAAGATGCATTTGTGAGTGCTGAATGTTGTTATTATATAAAACATCAATTAAATATCAAAGGTTAGATGCTGCCTGTCTTTGCATGATTAATATACACCATGATGGCTGCCATTTTGCCAAAAATGAGTAAGTAATGTGCAGTAATGACACACACGAAACATTTTCCTTCCTTCCATTTTCCTTGTAGCATTTTTTAAGGATTGCACTTTGCAACCATTAAAAGGAACCATGCAGAGAGCAGATGTGAAAACGTGTCAAAAGGCAAAATATCTGATAAACAGAAGTGCATTTATTGTGGCAGTTGTTAAATAATAATGTTGATTATAGGTTGGCTGATCACAGATGTGGTAATTGTCTGTCATAGATGTGACAGTTAGAATAGAAAATGACATGCAATAAACATCGGCGAGCCGGAACATTTTCAGGGAAATGTTGCAATATTGTAGAGCAGTTATCAGTGAAATGCAATTTATTCTCAACCTTTCCTTTTTAGAACTATGATCTATATAATCTTTACATTTTAAATATTAACAAAGTTTTAAACTGACACTTTAAAGAAACAAGAATTTAATATTGTAATGATATCACACTAATGTTTTGTGCAGAAAAACAAACAACAGCAAATAAAACAGGAGGACAAATTGATATGGCAATGTAATTTATATTATAATGTGATACACACATATAAACTCACAATTTTATTGAAAAACAAATACGTAATTAACAAATAAGTCATTTTCATGTTAATGTGAAAAAAAGAAGACAAAAAAGGTACAATACATATATCATTATGATAAATATATTAATTATAATAAAATTGTAAGTACTTTTCAAGTGTATGCATGTATATGTGGGTGTTGTGTAAAAAATATGTACTATTATCACATTAAAATAATAACACAATTTTTCAGAAAATGTGTATTTGAGTTTACTTTTCTGATCCCACTGGCAAATAGTTTTTCTATTGTATTAAATGTGTAAAATTCCATACTTGCCCTTGGTCATGATATAGAATATTCTGCGTGTACATACTACATGCTTACTATAGTAATTAGTACTAATTACTGTGTAATAACTAGGTACTAACCCTGAACATATAGTTACCTTATGCTACTCAAGAGCGTCTTGAGCATGTACACTGCAAAATAAAGTGCCACTGCATTTTTTATTCTATTTTACTCTAGCATTTTTTGCTCACTTTTATACCTATGTTATGAAATTTTATCGCTGTTGTTGATTATTTGATTAATTGTGCTGCACATGTACTGATGAGAGATTGATCTCTGTGTTGAGCGCAGCTGAAGTCATTCATAATGAAGCGTGCTGCTTGTCCAATCAGATTAGGGTACCTTTAATAGCAGTTCTTGGAATACTTTATTCTGATTGGTCAAGCACAACATTCAGCAGACAAATATACATTTCCTACTTAGCTGTGATACTTTGGTGTCTCACCACACTCTCTTCCTTTTCACATAATAAAATCATTTAAACTTGAATTAATATTTCATTTACATGTAAATCATCAATACCAATAACATTTGTCATAGTTGCCCAGGTTTAAAAAAGTGGTACAGTCATCCACAGATCTGATTGCTCCAAATGGAATGGTGGATTAGCAGCTCAGTAATAAAAAAAATATATTAGACTTAGAATATTCATAGATTTAATGCACGTTTTGGATCAGAGACTGTTACACTGACCGTCATGTAACCTATCACTGTCACCTCTCACCCAAATATAAAAGAATAAGAAATTATATTTTTGTGCATATAGGCCTATGATAATTTGCATAAATTTTCTTAGTACTATAATGTGAAATGTCATTCACACACACACACACACACACACACACACACACACACACACACACACACTAAATACAGTAAAAAAATAATATTGTTAAATATTATTACAATTTTAAAATAACTGTTTTCTATTTGAATATATTTTATAATGTAATTTATTCCGGTGATGGAAAGCTGAATTTTCAGCATCATTACTCCAGTCTTCAGTGTCACATGATCCTTCAGAAATCATTCTAATATGCTGATTTGCTGTCTATCTGACTGTCTGTCTAATTTTATTTTGAGTTGGAGTGAAATGTAAACTGGTCATGTTTTTCATGTGTTTCACTCATTGCACACTGTCTGTGAGTGTAATAATATACTTATAATACACCTATACTACAGTAGCCATCAATATAGAGTCCACTCAAAGCACACTCTTGTTTCTCTTCATGGGTAATTTGGTATCTATCTGTCTGGCCTCTTTCAAAGCCATTTTCTCCGCTGTAAGCACTCTTCACCAAATGCTACCCTCCCCAACCACATATATAATTGCACATCTTTCACCAATTAATGTCAAGCCTCTGTCAGCATGTGATTGAAATGAAAGGCTGCAGGGAGAGGGATCGATCCGAGGGGCCTGCCCGCGCCTTTAAATGGACTGCACCAATCACGTGCCAGTCAATTTCCAAATGAACCCATTGGCTGCTTCGGCCGTGGCCCCGGCTCCAGAGGAGAGGAAGTGTCAGGTTGTGATCTCTCTCTCTCTCTGACTGTGAGCGGAATGGAATTCTAACTTACTACTACCTAAATAGTGCAGTTTTTACTAAAAGTGTGTGAAAAAGAGCGCATTTTGTGATGATAAACATTTTAAACAGTATTATGCTACTCATCACGTCAGTGTCCAGTTATTGTCTTAGAAATACATAGTTATTTTAAGGTAAGACACTACAGGTAATATATATATATATATATATATACACACACACACACACACACACACACACACACACATTATCTAATTAAGTATGTACTAATTTGCATTTATTTCATAAATCTGAAAATACTGTCAACAGCCAGGGAAAAAAATGCATTTCACCATATTTTTAGGAATAAAAAGTTATATAAAGCAGGTTATAAAAAAGACCAGTGCAATTGTTTTGCCTTATAGTGTCTTAACTTAATATATCTTACATTTTGGTACTAAAGTTAAACAATTAGTAAAGAACAAAATGTTGCACATCATATATATGATATTACTTATTGTTTGTTTATCACACTGGAAAGGGAAGGTCATTATGAGCCCACTGCATTGTTTGGGATTTTTTTTATGTAATGAAACTGACTCTTCTTAAACAGTTTTTTTTTCCTCTTATAAATCTTGTGATATCACTTTTTTATTGATTGTAATATTCTGTCAAATGATGGAATAAGCAATACAGACAGAAACACAAGACTGTCAGGGCTGTAATTTGTGTTTGACTGCTCCTGTCTGCTTTAGTCTAATTAATGAAACTGAGTAATTAGCCATGATGTATATTAGTATGGAGGCAGTGCCCCCTACAGTATAGAATGGAATAAGAAAGCTGTCCTTTGCCATATTCTAGTGTACACATAAACAATATATATATACATATATATATATATATATATATATATATATATATATACATATATATATATATATATATAGTTAATTTTACTTGAATACATAATATAAGTAACATTTTTGGGGTGCATTTTTATTTATTTTACTTAACATTATAAAATAATTATAGTTATTTTTATTTATTTTACTTTTAAATAACACAATTGGTTGAAACTATACGTATGGGTAAAACTTTACAATAAGGTCCCATTAGTTAACTTTAGTTAATACATAAACTAACATTTACTAACAATGTGCAATACATGTGTTACAGTATTTAATAATCTTTTTTAATGTTAGTTAATAAAAATACAACTGTTCGGTGTTAGTTCATGTTAGCTCAGGTCCATTAAATAATATTAACAAAGACTAATAATAATAATGTATTAGTAAATGTTGAAATTAACATTAACTGAGATTAATCAATGCTGTAGAAGTATTTTTCATTTTTAGTTCATGTTAACTAATTGGAAAGTGTTACCAAATGTAAACCTTTTTCACCTTAAAGGGATAGTTCACCCAAAAATGAAAATTCTGTCATTTACTCACCCTCGGGTTGTTCCAAACCTGTATAATTTTCTTTGTTCTGTTGAACACAAAGGAAGATATTTTGAAGAATGTGGGAAACTGAACAGTTCTGGGCTACTATTGACTTCCATAGTATTTTTTTTCCTACAATAGGCGTCAGTGGTGGCACAACGCAGCCTGGTTACAAACTTTCTTCAAAATATCTTCCTTTGTGTTCAGCAGTACAAAGAAATTTATACAGGTTTGGAACAACCTGAGAGTGAGTAAATGATAACAGAATTTTCATTTTTGGGTGAACTATCCCTTTAATTATGCTCTGATGATGTATTTTTATATTTAGATTTATGTCAGTTAGTCTAAATTCACAGTACAGTAGCATATTGTACGATACTCTCATATATAGACTAAAAACTGAATATGCTAATTAATGTAGCATTTTACAAATACATTTTCTTAGTGAGACAATAAGTAATTATAAATGAATTACCCAGAATGATGTTCATTTACAATTATAAATAGCTTTTGTTTCCCTCACATCACATCAGCGATTCTTCTCTTGACAGCAGTGACTTGTTCATCTCTTGTAGATAAGATGAGCTTTTACTCCAATAGATGGCAACAAAACACTAGCCTGCAGTACAACTCAACATATAGAGAGCCAGCAGCGTAGCACAGGCACATCACTAAAGTATGATATACGTCTTACCTACATCAATGCAGTAATTACATCAAACATAATTCCCTCAGTGTAAGCGCTTCATTAGAAGACCTCTACTGAAATTGATCGTTTGATAATCCTTAGAGGAGATAAACCTGAAGTGTGGTAAGAGCAATCGATGAAGAAAAAAAGGTAGTTTGTGCTTAAAAATTCTAATGCTAAAAATTCAAATTCTAATATATATAAAGTTTTAAATAAAATAAAGAATATTAAAGTAGATTTTACAAGAAAATAGGTAATAGGTCTCATTATTTAGCATTAACTAACAATGAGCAATACATTTGTTACAGTATTTATGAATCTTTGTTAATGTTAGTTAATAAAAATATAACTATTATTAGTTTGTGTCAGCTCAGGTCCATTAAAAATATTAACAGATTAAATTTTTGATTTTAATAATGTATTAGTAAATGTTGAAATGAACAATAACTAAGATTAATAAATGCTTTATTTTATTTTGTCCTTGTTACATATTTCAGTAATAACATGAATATTACTCAGTACTTAGTGTATAATTACACTGTAACAATGACACCTTAAGATAAAGTGTAACTGTATGGCATTGTTAGTTAATGTTAACTAATGCAGTAACTAATGTATACAAATGGAACCTTATTGTAGTGTTGCATTCAGTTTTTATACTTTAAATTTAACATTTAATTCAATGCGTTACTTGCCCTTTCTTTGTGATTGTTTATGAAATTTACTAGCAATTGTTTCTACACCATTTTATTTCTGTGTACTCTCTAATCTCACTATTTGATATAATTATTAGTTCATTAAATACTGCTATTTTGCTTTTATTAATACAGACTATATTTTTGAATTATTATTGTATTGTTTACAGAATGAATTCATTAAAAATAAAATAATAATAATAAATTGATAATACAATTCCACACGTAATGAAACTGATCATCTTAACTGATCAATATTTTATTTTTGAATGAAGCAATGCATCCAGCTTGAATAAAAATGCCCTTCACGAATGTTTTCTTTTCTCCCCGTCGCTCTAAAACTACTTTTGTCTTTAATTTTTTCTCTTTTCTCTCGTTTGCCGAAGTGTCTAATGTAATTGAACTCTAATGCATTAGGGATGGTGATTGAAATGCCAAGGACACGTATAATTTACCTCTTTGTGCTCTCGGCCCCTGCGAGTGCTCTCTCTTGCTCTCGCACCCGGGGCCCCTCTACCTTACGGCACCGCTGACAATCAGCCCTCGTCAGTGTAATTAAATGATGGTTTATAAAGTGTGAGAAGCCACTATGACCAAAAGCAAATAGGTGCTTATCGGCGAGCTGCTGAACAACCCTAATTTTCTCCAGTGGCAATTTCCATCTGTTATCTGGGCTTGGAATCGGCCCCTTTTAGCCCTGCACTCTGTTTCACGATAGCGAGCACTCGCTCCCTGCTGCTGTGTGTGTGTTTTCCTGAAATATACACACATTTTGCCTTTGACAGAATGACATTTTAACAGCAACGTACACTTGTCTTCACTTCCCTTGGCGGAGTGACATTTCAAAGACGTTGAAAATGAAATATTTTGAGGATAGGCAATTATCTGTGTTTTTTTATGTGTTTTGTTTGTTTGTTGACATGCAAGAATTTTTCTTCTTATTTTGTATGTGTTGTCTCTGTATTGGGAATTTTTCATATTGCCATGATATCTGTAACTCCATGTGTACAGTAAGCTTTTAATAGTTTACTTAAGAGTTATGCTGCTGCTAGTAAAAACAGTAATATTGTCAGAATATTACAGCTCACGGCCTGGGTTTCTGCTTTTGAAACGGATAACTTTCCTCTGTTTTATGGAATAATAGGAGAAATCATTCAACCTCTCAAGTTTTTGCACCTTGAAAAGAATCAGCCGCTTTATTATATTATATTATATTATATTATATTATATTATATTATATTATATTATATTATATTATATTATATTATATTATATTATATTATATTATATTATATTATGCATTTAAAACAAGCAAAACAAACCAAAAACAATTTATGTAGAAAACGAATAATCTGTTATTCAATCTTTAATCTGGTATTCAGTTTGAAATGAATTCAAATTATTGCATATGTTTGATACAGATTATCTTTATATCATGTTGCGTTTCAAACATAAAATATGACTTGGTCTTTATTCATTAAAATGCCTTAGAATGTGAAATTGCATAATGAATTTGATATATTTATAAAGAATGTTGCGCTATTTTTTTTGGATAAACTGAATTATCATATTAAATTGTCATAAATACATGATTATTTTTAAATGCTACATTTGTCTATTTTTTATATAATACTAAACACATTGCTTGCTTTAACATTATTGATATGTCAAAGAATTGCATCATACACTGTAAAGACAATGGGCTAAAATGCCAGATTTCGGTAAAAAAAAAAAAATATATATAATTTAATTAAATTTTGGTAGATTTTTGTTAATTAAACCATTTATTTGTTAAATATTGATTAAATTTTTTTTAATGTTTGTTTGCTGACATGCAAGTGCTGTGATTTTTCTTCTTCTTTTTTATGCATTTTCCCTGTACTGGGAATTTTTAATACTGCCATGATATCTGTAACTCATGTACAGTAAGCTTTTAATAGAGTTACAGTGCTGCTCAGAGGGTAAAAACAGTAATATTGTAAGAATATTACAACTCACGGTCTGGGTTTTATTATAGTGCTGCTTTTGAAATGGCTAACTTTCCTCTGTAATCTTTAAATGTTTTAAGGAATAATAGGAGAAATCATTCAACCTCTCAAGTTTTTGCACTTTGAAAAGAATCAGCCGTTTGTGGTATTGGAACACAAAAGCCTAACCGCATTATCTCTCTGAAAGAGGCCAGTTGCGGCAATGATTTGATTGAATTAAAGAGAAAAAAAGAATACCGGCAGCATGCTTTTTAAGGACATATTGATGGAAGGCTATCATTTTTGCAAATTAATGTGCGTTTTGAGGGAAAAAAAATTGATTATAGATAGACCCACACCCTGCCAAAAGTATCCGCGCACCTCTATCAAGATCCACTCTTTGATTATTAAAGAAATATGTGGAATCTCAAATCAAGATTGAGTGAGACACTTCAGCCCCAAATCCTCTTAACCAGATTATTAGCTCTTTATGATCATACACAATGCCGAGTATGTCAGAGAAAAGCAACCTGAAATTATCAGCCCCGATGAAAATGAGCCTAACCCATGTCTAATGATTCGAGAGCATATTCATTCTGAGCCACATATGCTGATATCAGCATGTGTGCCATTTTATTTTTCCTCAAATCAAAATCTTGCTTCTGAATAATAAAATTGATATTAGAATATCAATTAATTTTTTTTTTAAATCAGTATTTAAATATGAATGTATAATAGAACATATTTATATCATTTATCATAACATTTATAATAAATCAAATAAGATAATTATGAGAAAAATATTTCAGTTTTTAAATTTGAATGTAAAATAAATAAATAATTATTTATCAAAACATTTGTAATAAATTAAATAAGAATAAAATTATTGAAATAATTAGTACAATCTTAATAATGTTACAATTACAACTTTATTCTCCAATCTGTTATAAAATCAATAACTGTACCATAATACAGTGCCTCTATCTGCTGTATGTGTATAAAGATGTGATATAGAAGCTGCATTCTTACCATACAGGTGAAGGGCATCAACATTGCGCGAGGTGTTCAACACTCTGAGTCTATGAGAAGTGTGACCTCACAGAGGCCACAACACACACACACACACACACACACACACACACACATGCACGTGCACAATATCTCTTTTCAAACCCTTATCACAGATTGCATTCTCTAAATACACACGTTCTACTTCCTGTTGTTTGCCGTCTAATAAGCATTCAGTATTTAAAATATTATATTATATTATATTATATTATATTATATTATATTATATTATATTATGCATTTAACAAGCAAAACAAAAGCTATTTATTTTAAAAATGAATAATCAGTTATTCAGTCTAAAATTAATTGAAATGAATTAAAATGACTTTTTTATACAGATTAACACATTACATAAAATTACAGATTATTAAAATGCTTCAGGTTTGAAATTACTTAATTTTGCACATTTAAAAAGAATGTATTTTTTGCATATTGAATCACACCATATTGTTATAAACACGTGAATATTACATTTTAAATATGTTATCTTTTCTGTTTTTATATTAATAAGTACATTGTTTGCTTCAACATTATTGATGTGTCAGAGAATAACTTCATCTAATGTAAAGATAATGGGCTAGAATGACTGTTTTTTAAGGTAGATTTTGGTCAAATTTGGTGATAATGAGTGTTCATAAACCATTTATTTGTTAAATGTCAATACATTTAAATTAATATATAAAATGTTTGAGTATTTGGTATAATTTTGCACCTTCTTGTCAACTAAAATATTATTTTTATTAATAAAAAATTATATGCCAACTAAAACTGACTAAAATGAATGAACTGACATGACAAAACATTGTCTAAAAGTATATTTCCGTCAAAAAACAAAGACTATGACTAAAGACTATGACTGTTTAACACATATTACCCTGTTTAAATTAATTTTGCATATTTTACCACAATATAACTATAAACATTTTCTTGATCAACACAGGCAACTTTATTAAGCCATTAAGTCAAATCATCCATTCGATTTATCAATGCTCACAAATATGTAGAGAATAACACTTTTTAGCAATAACATGAGCGCAGAGCAATTGTTTTTACAGTACATTTTGGTAACATTTGGTAAATGGTTAATAAACCATTTATACATCAATTTTTGCATTGAATTTAGTATGTCAGTTCAGCTGTTAAACATAAAATGTTAAGAAATGGTTCTTCAAACCAGCTCTATATTATGCCTCATGCCATGTGTGTGTGTGTGTGTGTGTGTGTGTGTCTGTCTGTGTGTGTCTGTGTGTGTGTGAACTGTTCATTTTCATAAACCGACCGGAGATAAGGTTAGTACCTTCCTCCGCGTTTACAGACCCACCCCCGTTTGGCTCGAACTGCCCCTCTCTCTCTCTGAGAGGGGTAATTTTCTCCCTCAGCCATGCCCCCATTATTCGGTACATCATGGGGGCTGAGCCTCTCCTCTCCCCTCTGGAGCAGAAAGGGGCTTGATCGACCATTTGCCTCCGTTTGTTTTTGGCACAGGAGGTTAGTCCAACACTTGACTGCCGTCCCAGAGGTACTTTCAACCTAACGAGAGAGTATCTGTTTCCCCAGATCAGTCGCTGTCTTAACTCAACATCCTCCACCATCTGCTCTGGGTTTAACGCTCAACTACCGTCAAATCCCGATGTTTGCACAGAGCCTGATCCTGGGACCTCAGAGGACCGCGATCCTATAGTCCTCTTCTCACTGATCCAATCCTCTGATTAATCACTTAATCTGTGTTGCAAACACAGGAACTCCCAGAAAGACACAACACATGGCTGAACCCTTCAATGGCACGATGGTATCATGACAATACACAATCTTGAGCTTCTTTTTTGCGTGCCTCATTGTTCACTTCTTCACAACACTGCCACTTCTGCATCTATTTCTTTGGTGGCTTGCTAATTACATCAAGTTTTCCTGAAAGAAAAAATCCTGTAGGCATACATTTTCAGGCTTTTTCCTCTCATTAGCCACAAGCCGCTTCCAGTAATCTGTATTTCATGGAGAAAGGAGGCTTGAAAACAAACTGACGCTCAGATTTCAGGCCGTGGAGTCAAATTCCTCTGCACATTTTCGCCTGCTACGTGCTATTAGCTTTGCTAGCATCAGACAGACTGAGGCTTTTAAGCTCTCACCTCGCTGTTTGAGACTTAGCTACCTTAAAAGACTTAGCATTCTTCAAAGCAATTAAAAAGTCAAAAAGTGAGCACTGCACTGGAGCGATCCCGCTGCCGTCGAGAAGCACAAGCGCACATGTGTGTGTTTAGCAAAGCTAAGTGCTTCCCAATCTCGCATCACTTGCTGCTCATGTACTGTATTATCTTCACTGCCTGGACAATTGTTTCTCCAGCGTGACTGATCCCATCCTGAGAATAAACCATCCAAATCGGAGAGTCGAGACTTGCGGCGAGATGTCAGACATTACGTTAAAGGTCACTCACCTCCTCCTGATCGCCTTCACCTTTCTGGCATTTAGATGCAGCTCGAACATTTGCAGAAAGCGTTGCGTTGAAGTGCGTGTACCTCTGTAGAGACATAGAAAGTAAAGAGGCTACATGGCGAGCAAGAGGCTAATAGGGTTAATTGTTATGTAAAAAATGCCACGGTCAACTGCAGGCCGGGGACGGCCCCCCTTCTCTCTTCCTGTCCCTAAGGGGAATTCCAGCCCAGATGGCATTTTCCTGGAGGCTGTGACCCACAAGGGGCTGGCGCCCACAAAGAACAAGGTGCATCGCCTCCGTCTAATTAATTTACTATTATAGCACCTGTTTCCGAATAGATAGGCCGGGGAAGAGAAGCGCTCCCCAGACGCAGCGGTGGGGCTTGTGGTAAATGGGGTTTGAGCTGATTATATTAAGCTGATGCTTTGATCATCTCAAGGCGTTAAAATGGAAATATGTTTTCACTGGCTGTGGGCTGCTGCGAGTGGGGAGCGGCACAGGGACGCAGCTGATTAGTTTTGACTGTGGAATCGCACAACGCCTCTTGCTCTAAATAAGAATATTCCGCTTTTAAGCCTCGCCATGGCACTTTTCGTGCTTGGGTTGGCTTGTTGGAGTGTTTCGGTCATCATCGGGCCCGTGCGAAATCTGCTTCCGCAGAACTCCACAGATTTGTGCTGACATTTAATAACGTTCTACATATTGCCTGCTTCTAGTATGTTTGTTTACTAAATGTTTTCACAGAATTTATTTTGCTTTTATTTACCAATAAGAGTCTACTTTCTATTTAACAATGAAATTACTGACGGAAATGTTTGATTTTATCAAGGATGACAAAAACAGTTATGCTTTTAGCTACCAATAAGAGTCTACTTTCCATTTAACAATAAAATTACTGACGAAATTGTTTGATTTTATCAAAAAAATTATTATGCTTTTAGCTACTAATAAGAGTCTACTCTCCATTGACCAAGGAAATTACTGACCAAATTGTTTGATTTTGTCAAGGATAATGAAAACGATTATGCTTTTAGCTACCAATAAGAGTCTACTTTCCATTTAAAGGCAAAATATGTCATTTTTCGCCTCTAGAGTTCACCTATTCAAACTAAAGGGAATCATGGGAGATGTCGTCTTCACCTCACAGCCAGTGGAAAAGAACTGGGACGGGACTTGGGCAGAAATCATGTTCATGGATGAGATTATTAACGTTACTGTAGTATGAAACAGAGCAGGGCCGAGTGCTCTGGGAGCGGAACGAGGCCACTGGAGTGATTTCTAATGAGACGCACGGCTCCAGAGCATCGTAACTTTTATTATGCCATAGTTGCCGCTTCCTCTTCTTCCGGTCAGTCGTATGTGGGGTAGCGCAGTTCTGTTTATCATATTAGATACATTTTAGTGTGTTGAAAATGATGTTATAATGTTACTCTGTGCGTTTGCTCGGTGGCTGCTATGAGACACTTGTTGTAAGCTAGATCGATATTAGAATATCATATTAATAAATGCTGGATGGCTTGTTAAATGGCATGCAATTCATTTGAAAACATATTGTATAATGGAAAAAAAGCTGTATTGCTGTTACTAAAAATAAAGCTGCATCTTATGCTATGTTAGCCACTCAATAGTGGCATGATAAAACATGGTACATGATTAGTTTTCTGTCTATAAATGTATCCAAACAGTTGTTCCCTTGTCTAATAAAACATATAATATATTAAAATGTCTTTAGTGTTTCCATGGTTTCTACAAGATAAAACCGGAAATCGAGGGTAACACAGTTATGGCATCATTGATACTGTAAGTGTCCTGTTAAAATTGCTTATTTCTCTGGATTTAAACAATCTTGGAAACTTCTGGGATAATTTAGGTACACAAGTTAACAAAATATATAGCACTGTTCTATTTAAATCCAAAAATCTTATATATTGTGCTTTTAACAACGAAATTACTGATGGAAATGTTTGATTTTGTCAAGGATAATGAAAACGATAATGCTTTTAGCTACCAATAAGAGTCTACTTTCCATTTAACAAGAAATTACTGATGAGAATATTGTTTTGTCAACAATAAAATGCGATGTAATTATGCACATTATGCTGAAAATAAAACTATTTTCATTTTCATTTTAGAGCTCAAATTTTCCCAAGGACAGTTTCCATATTTTTTGTTAAATGTTGATATGTTTAAATTAATATAAAAAATGAAATTATATTGAATTATATTTTTTTTCAGAATCAAACTGACTAAAATGATTAATTATATAACATGACATATTGTCATCAAAAGACAAAACTTTGACAATAACTGTGTAAACGAGCTCTGTTTAACACATTTTACAATGTTTAAATCCATTCTTCACATTTTATCCCAATATAATGCAGAAAGTGTTTCAGATGACTTTATTAAGCTATTAAGCAAAGTGATCCATTTGATTATTCAGTGTTCAAAAATACGTATAGAATAACGTTTTAGTGTGATATGGGTTAATATGTTTTCACATTGATTGTCATTCCATTTATGAACATTGATGTGATGGCCTATAATGGCCCTGCTCAGGTTACGTGCTAATCCAACTCAAATATTGGTCAAATAAGCGCAAGGCTTAAAATGCGGTTTGGCGAGGCAGTTGGAAAAGAGGGGGGCCTCCGTAGGTCCATGGCAGGTGGGGGTTGGTGAAATGAAGCATCAATGATAGAATAATAGCTGATGAAATGGAAGCCCTGCTCCAAAACACTGGCACTCTGTAAATGGATTTAGGGAATATGCTAATCTTGCCTTCACTCGCACTTTATTCATTTCCGCCCCAGTGCCCCTCAAGGATTAACATAATTTATCACCTGAGAAACACCACAAAACAATTTTGCTTGTGTAAAAAAAATGTACACCAACATCAGCACAGTTAGAAGATACTATTGGAGTAAGTTTGGAGTAAATCCCTCTTCCTCAAGGAGTGATATGATATATGATTCAGGGCTGCTGAAGTCATGATAGTGCTAATCTAATTTGACAGTTATGAATAACGTTAGCAATTAATTGATGTAGGTCAAGGCCATGAAGCACAGCATGTTATTTATCATCAATGTTTGCCTCAGCTTTGCACAAGCAGACAGGTTGGTCATATTAGCTGCTTACGGCCGTGATACAGACCAGTGTAATTCAGACAATGCAAATGTTTGTGCACCCGTCCTGAAAAGAACAAATACAAATTACTGATTAAATGAGTTAATCTTGACTGCCAACAGGTTCACTCCATATTAGGACATTCCCTATTCTTCCCACTTTTTCAGAGCATAAAGACTACATGAAATGTATTTTGTATTTATTTGACAAAGTATTTTGTCTGGTATCATTGTGCATGATTCATTGGAATCTGATATTCTGCTGAAAATGAAGGTTGCTTGTTGGTTATTTTCTGGTATTAATGTTAATCTTAAACTTTTATCCTTAACCCTACATATGGGTACCATCTTGCAAAGTACCAATACACATTTTGTTAATAAACTTAAAACGCTGAGTTATTTTACACTGTTACGGTAAGTTTGGAATTTATATACAAATAATATGAATAACAGTTTTGGTGTGCCTTGTAATAAATGACTTAGGTAACATTTATTATACAGTGTTCTTGTTACATGTTACATGTACTTACTGCAGTAATAACACTAAATTATGTGTAAATACATGCAACTAACCCTAAACCAAACCATATTCCTAACACTAAGTACATTCTGTACATTCTGTATCAGTAGCAAGTCATGAGGATGCACATAACACACAAATGGCACCGTTTACTAAGAATAACCTTTTTTTCTTTTAGTTTTGGATATTCTTTTCTTATTAAAGATTATGATCATGCTTAGAAAATTATGTTTTTATAATTAAAAGCAGCATTAGTTCATACAGTAAACGCCTTATCTATATTTGCATTGAAATTTCTGACTTGGTTTGATTTGCTTCGAGCCTGTGGGTTTCATTGACTCGAGCAGGAATCACACACCTTTAACAGCGAGTAGGTAGGGTGTACTGTATGTTGTGATTGCACATATACATCCCGAAACGTCAGTGACTTGCCATGTTTTACTTGGCACGGTTCTCTAATTTGGCATCAAAAAGAGGGCGCGAGAATTAGACTTGCTCCTCTGCACACCCTATCTTACAAGCCACGGGAGCTGAGTACCTCAACATTCGTTTTTCCAATTTCTCCGTCTTTTGCGTTTGGAAATCAGCTCCAGCAGTGATTACAGTCTAAAGGTTCCCCACTTACCTTGCTGTGAACAATGAGTTTGCCGTGAATAGGTGGTATTCACATGGTTAGGCTTTAATGGTCTTCCAGGTTGATATGTCGGGGTGGGGGGCGAGCAGGAATATCTCTGACGCGTCCACACTCTGAAACGCATAGAAATGAACATGTCGGTGCTGGAGGCTAGATAATGACAGGTTTCGTAGCTTTAATCTGCCACAGCAGATGGTTACTGTAACCTGCATTGGTGAGACAGTGCTTATGAATAATGAAAATATGGAGTTCCTGCTCTGAGTAAAGTATTTAGCGCAGTATCTGAAGCATGAGAAGAGAAAATGAGGGGGTGGGGGGGAGAAGGCTAAATGAACATGAACCAACTCAGCGTTATTTGGTTGGCCATTGTTAAACCGCAAATGTTATTAAATATTACAGTTCAATAATGTGATGCATTAACATTTCAGGGGTGACAGGAATCAAATTAGCTACGCTAATAACATAACTTATTTTTCCAGTCCTTCAGATAGTTTACTCGAGTTTGAGAGAGCTGCTTTGTGGTCATTTTTATTTGGATATATAGTTGATAACAGTCATTTCCGCGTCAGTGCC
The DNA here is from genome assembly GCF_019924925.1 of Ctenopharyngodon idella. Lineage (NCBI taxonomy): Eukaryota > Metazoa > Chordata > Actinopteri > Cypriniformes > Xenocyprididae > Ctenopharyngodon > Ctenopharyngodon idella. Next base: position 20,470,313 of record NC_067229.1, on the reverse strand, counting down.
CGTGTAAGACTGCAGTTTGGTTGCGTTCCAGCATGTCTGTTGTCTATGATATGTCTGAGCTTATCTTATTTACTGTGATTAGACGTCTCTGCGTAGTCAGACGAACTCTTGAAAGTGGCTAATGCTCATTAACGGTCTCACTTTGGCTTTACTCAAAGTCGTTTAGAACGATCTTCTTGCGTTATTGTCCAAAGAAGATTAGAACCAAAAATCTTGACTGCTGTTCATGAGGTTATTAATGTGCTTTGGGTAATTGAACACGTCCAGAGTTGTTTTATGTGGGATGTGTTTTACCACAATATCATCAGCTTGGCAGTGTTTACATTCAGTAATAACAAGTTCTATCATTCAGGGACCAGCAAATTCACAAGCAATTCGGATTTCCCATAATCTGCTTCCCACTGGTACGTATTTGTATAGAAAACACAAGATTTCTTCTTTCTGTAATTGCCTTTTTTAATTCCGTGCGGCCCATCAAGCCAAGATTGGAAATATCCTGATTTTTTTGGGACATCTTGGGACTGTGACAGCAAAGATTTGTGGAAGCTTGAGATTGTCTGCAAGAACTTGCCTGAATGAAATGGTTCTGGCTGGCCTGCACAGCCATGATAAAACGTAAAAAAATGAGACATCTCAGTTTCAACCAGCTTGTGTTAATAGATGGTGTACCAGAGACAGTGCTCGGATGCTAAGCTAATCTTCTGCTGGTTATCCGTGGGCGCCGTTGGGACCATGCCATGGTGGACCAGTTGACTTTAAAGAAAACTTTGACTTTTCTTCTATTCTCATAAACTCTGTAAGCTCAAGATGCTGGAAAGCATACCGGTCATTCGCAGTGTAATTTTACAGCATAATGTGATGCCGTTTTTCTCAGTGGAAATTAGAGGATAATCGCTAGACTACAGATTTTTAAAGAAGCCCAATATTTTTGGCCTGTATCTCATCAGCTATTCAGCATAGATAGTTATTGATCTTCACTCAGTGCTCTTTCTTATACAATAAAAAAATGTTTAATTTGAAACAATTTTCACTCAGAAATTTCTAGTAAATTTAACAAATAATTACAAAGAAACAGCAAGTAACAGTTTTGAAGTAGAAAGGCTTCAAATAATATTTTCTTGTAAATCATAATCTGTTTTATTTAACTTAAAAAAAAAATCATTTTTACACTGTACAGTGTTTCAATTCATACATACGACTTGAATACCTATACATTTATTATAATAATCTTATATTATTATTACTTACAACAAATATATACTATATATATATATATATGTATATATGTATATATATATATGTGTGTGTGTGTGTGTGTGTGTGGCATTAAATTGAAACTACTTTTATTTTTTATTTTTTAACCAAATTAACTCATAAACAGTGTATCTAAATTCTTAAAGTACTGGAAAAATAGAACTTTTACAAGTGTCTGAGAATTTGACGACATTGGCACTGCTCAAAAGACAGAGGCCTCAACTGAAAAATTACATCTTCCTCAAGTGGACACAAAATGGTGCCATTTTCTTTTTTGATTTGCTCAATGACATGCTTTGCAGGCCGGGTTCCAATCCTCCCTTATTATGTCTCAGTCTATTTTACATCACACCTGTTAGTATCACACAGATGTGGATCTAGCAGGATGCAAAAAATGAGAATGAAACAAAGCAATCTGAGATAGAATTGAAACAATTACAGACAATTTTGCTAGAAAAAAAGGCCATCTGGTGTATGCATTACCTCTATTGAGGAAAGTCCTTTTGTGGCTTGCCAGCTTCTTTTTAGAGGTTCTCATGAAATATGTATGTTTTCATAAAGTGTCAAACAGTTTCCCTTTTCGCTCTTCTTAAGGGTAAACTGGAAGTGGCCAATTCAGTGGAAGTTAGCAATAGAAACTTGTGCAAAAGCAGTAAATGAGCCATAATCACTTCATACTCTCACAAGTAATGACGTAAAGTCAAAAGTAATCTTGCTGTATGAAGTGCTTTAAAGATTTTCTGGACAGTTGATTGCACGTTTCATTGGTTCTTTATTCATTTTTCCTACAGGAAAACAACACTGATTATGCTCCCTTGCTAATCTAGAGTGATAACCACTTGAATAAAACATCAGAATTTTATGATTAAACCAATATTGCCATTGGGAACGAAATGATTATACACTATTTGTAGAGTTTATAGAGTTTTAGATACCATGCAACTCAGCTCCCAATGTGCTTTAATGATACATCTTTTGGTGAAGTCTATTTGGTAACACTTTACAATAAGGTTCATTAGTTAACATTAGTTATCTACATTAGTTAGTATGAACTAATAATCAACTGCATTTATTAATCTTTGTTAATGTTAATTTCAACATTTACTAATACATTATTAAAATCTTGTTAACATTAGTTAATGCACTGTGAACTAACATGAACAAACAATGAACAACTCTATTTTCATTAACTAACATTAACGAAGATTAGTAAATACAGTAACAAATGTATTGCTCATGGTTAGTTCATGTTAGTTAATACATTAACTAATGAACCTTATTGTAAAGTGTTACCGTCTATTTTATGACAGAATTTGGTTTGTGTAAAAAGCAGAAAAAAGTCTGAGTGGATTTAATCCCCCCTTCACATTTTTTAAATAAAGTACCTTTTGGCAATTACAGATGTGGTAACTGTCAACAATGTAATTTTACTTGTAAAACTCAAATGTTCAAACATCCTAATACTAGAAAGATTTTTAAGATAAGAGGTACTATTTCATGCAAAACTGCCAATGTGATTTATATATTGCGTTGTCCTTGCAGTCTCTGCTATGTGGTAAAACTAGTAGACCTTTTTTATTAATATTTTTTGGTCAAGCACCCATTTTTAAGCATATTTTTGCCGGTGATGTGCATCCTTTTGTCTTGATTTTGCAGAATTTGGTTTGTGTGAAATTGTTTTTCCGAACTCGGATGCACATCAAGGTCCCCTTGAAAAGGTGGTTTCACAATTTTTCTGAAACTCAGTACCTAACTTGTGGAAGTGAACTGCTAATGATAAGTTACAATTCAACATATTCTCATGCCAATTTGTAAGTATTTTACAGTTTCATGAATTTGTGGTGAATTTGTATGAAATTGTACAATCTTATTCAAATGTTTTAGTACAGTCTTCTTAAGGGTTAGGTTTATGTATGGACCTTCATGGTGATGTTGTACAAAAACAAATGATTTGTAGGTGCATCAAAGTTGTAAAACAAAGTTGTTTCACTCAAACTCACCAACTCGTACAATACTTACGAATTCTCATGATATCGGGATGCTTTTATAAATTGCATATTTACTGTCACACTTATTGTAGTAAAATGTATTTCTTGAATCTTGCATTTTTTAGGTCTCTTACAATGCATTAGGGACAGACAAAGGCAAGTCAAACTTAAGAGTCAAATTTTGCATTTAAAGTTTGGGTGGTAAAAGTTCTGTTAGTATTGTCGACATAACGTGGATGGTGCCCTATTGGTCATCCAGTATTTTATATCTTTAACACACTCTGCCAGCTTGGATAATTTGGAGATTTCATCTGGTCATGTTGAAATATATAACTGAGTATCATGGGCATAACAGTGGAAACTAATTCCATGTTTTCTTATAATATTACCAAGTGGCAGCATATATATTGAAAACAACAGAGAGCCTAACACAGATCCTTACGGCACTCCATAATTTACTGACGATATCTTAGATTTTTCCCCTGTTTAAATAGACAAAATGGTGACGGTCTGAGTTACAGTACAGCCTTTGTCAGAAGCTAAAAGTAAGTCATTTGTAATTTTAACGAGCATTTTAATGAGGTCTGAATCCTGACTGAAATTTTTCATATAATTTTTTTGCAAGAAGGAGCACAGTTGAGCCGAAAATACATTTTCTAGTATTTTAGACATAAATGGAAGATTTGAAACGGGTCTGTAATTTGCTAATTCATTTGGATCTAATTGTGGTTTCTTAATGAGAGGCTTAATAACTGCCAGCTTGAATGGTCTTAGAACATGACCTAGAGATAAAGATCAGTTAATAATATTGAGAAGAGGCTCTTCTGCAACAGGTAACAACTCTTTTATTAGTTTAGTGGGTATTTGATCTAACAAACATGTTTTTGGTCTAGACACAATGATAAGTTTATTTAGCTCTTCCTGTCCTATAGTTATAAAGCACAGCAATTGCTCTTGAGGGTCAATAGTTGGGGCTGAATCATAAAACGCTGTCAAAGGTTGAACATTTACAATTGTATTTCTGATGCTTTCGATTTTCTCAGTGAAGAAATTCATAACATCATTACTACTAACCTGTAATGGAATATTTTGTTCTGGTGATGTCTGTTTATTTGTTAATCTAGCCACTGTACTAAACAAGAACCTTGGATTGTTTTGGTTATTTTCTATGAGTTTGCGGAAGTGCTCGAACCCTGGCTGCTTTTAGAGCCTTTTTATAATGGAAAGTGCTGTCTTTTCACGCAATTCTAAAGACCTCTAAATGAGTTTGTCTCAATTTGCGCTCTAGATAACGAGTTTCTCTCTTGATAGCGTGGGTAATACTGTTGTACCATGGTGCAGTACTTTTGTCTCTAAACTTTTTTAATCTGGTGGGTGCAACAGTTTCTAATGTACTTTATAATTTACTAATGTACTTTCTAATATCATTAGTCATTTCCTCAAGTTTATTTGTGTGTTTGGGTAAACTGAGCAGCTGAGAGAGATCAGGTAGGTTATTTGTGAAGCTATCTAAGGTGGTTGGGAGAATTGTTCTACCTAGTCGATAACGTGGCACAAAATGGCAAATATCAGCAGTACGCAGTATGCACGTTACAAGGTAGTTATCAGTGACATCATCATTTTGGGGTTGAATATCTACTATATTGGTAGGATTGGTTCCATGCGATATACTCAAATCTAGTGTATGATTAAAATGATGAGTTGGTCTAGTGACATTTTGCTTGACCCCAAAAGAGTTAAGTAGATCTGTAAACACAGCCCCTAACACATCATTTGTATTATCTACATGAATGTTAAAATCTCCGACAATCAATGCTTTATCAACGTTGACTAATAGGTCTGAGAGACAATCTGCAAACTTGTTTAGGAAATCAACATAGGGTCCTGGAGGTCTATACACTATAGCCAAAGCAAGAGATAGTAGGGACTTTTTTCTTATATCTAAGAGTGTAACATTTAGCACAAGCACTTCAAATGAATTAAACCTGTGTTCTGTTTTCTGAGTAACACTAAAAATATCTTTGTATTTGATACAAAGATATTTTTTACATGAAAAATATCTTTGTAGATTGTTGCAACACTGATTGGCCATGACCAATCAGATGTGGCTCATGCTTATAACAGTAGCCTGGTGGAGTAGACTCTTTAAGACCGAAATAATCATTTGGTTTAAGCCAGGTTTCAGTAAGGCAGTAGATTTTCTGGTTTAATCAAGATCAGATTTTTTTTCTAGATCCTATATATTTATTGTTTGACCTCACTATTTGGGGAATAGACACAGTTTCTATAGACTGTACTACACTCATTTCTATCAATTAAGTGGCTAGAATAAAGACTGTGATTTGAGGTTTGACTTACTAGACATATGGTGCATAGCGTCTTGGAGATGTTGTCCGACAGAAGATCCGCTCCTGTTCTGCTGGGGTGCAGGCCATCAGCACGGAAAAGCCTAGGTCGCTCCCAGAAAAGATTCCAATTATTTACAAAGAGCAGTTTCTGTTCATTACATGAAGACATTAACCATTCATTTAAAGCAAATAATCTACTGAACCACTCATGTCCTCGTTGGTATGTCGGAAGCGGTCCGGACACGATGATCCTCGTCTTGGGTGATGTGCAGTGTACCATCTCGATCAGGCTCCTGAAGTCCTGCTTCAGAATCTCCGTCTGCCGCAGCCTGATGTCGTTTATCCCCGAGTGCAGCATGACAGCTCCGATGCTCTCGTCACCATTCAGGATTGCGGGTACCTACGCAGTGACATCAAGAACATGAGCACCAGGAAAGCAGTGACTGCGAACCTTACCTTTAGCTGAGGTAGCCACTGCATCGCGTTCCGTCTTGCGAAGAGGGGAGAAGCGGTTCTGGGTGGAGATCTCGAAGACTGGGGGCGGTGGAGTGGGAGAAGTCCTGGCCCGAGGCCTGTCTCTCGCCTTCCGCTGCTGAAGCACCCAGGGTTAGTGGTGTGTCGGCGCCGGAGTGAAGGAGGGCTGGGATGATAGCGTTCTGGGTGCACGTACCCTATGCAGAAAAAACACACGGAGTAGAATTGGTTGAAGTGATAGTATTACTTACCACGGATTTGTGGTAAATATTAATTTATACGTTTATAGAAAATATTAGTTTATAAAATTAATATATAGAAGAAAACCAAGGATTTAGAATCAGCTTGACGGAGCTCCAAACTCAAACCACGCGGCAGCAAGTAATGTAATGAAACAACCAATGTCATAACAGAGGCGTCTAAGCTGTGCTAAAATAAACATCTTCTCTCCAGGACTGTTGGAGGATACGGAAGAGTGGGTCTTATTTAAAGGAATCTGCTTTTGTGATGTGTCTAAATCCCAGCACAGACCACAGTTAACTCCCTCTAGGAAATTGCCTGACCGTGATGGCTTGTGCACATCTTTCTCCATCACTGCCCCTTTGTTGGGGGCATCCAGGTGCCCCAGATCAGTCTTAACATCCTACACCTTAATCAAGCCAATAATTAATTTCATATCTTTGGCTCAGAAAAAAAGGAAAGGGTATTTGGTGTTTCCCCAAACCAACTGGCTCATATAATTTAGATGGCGACACTATCTGCAGAGTTGACCACCTTTAGTAAATTGGAGGCAGTGGAGTGGAAGCACTGACTAGTTTCAATTCTCAAAGGACACCATTCAGGGGTTTAACTTTTCACAGCAAATTGTGTGAGCTTAGAGGTAGAAGTGGATACAGTTTAAGGTCAAGCATGCAGTAAGTTTGAAGTGTTGATTAGCTCTTCATGCCCAAACTGATGCATTGCCACTGTCCTCTCTGTCCAAATGGCCCAATTCAACATGTGAGGTCTTTTGATATCTGTTTTGATCAATAAGAACCTAAATAACATGCCTTTTCCATTAGCTTGGAGATGAGGTATTTAAATTTATTTGGTGTGAGTTGACTGGTTGTTATAAGGAGTATCTTTTAAATATGTATCAGTTTGTGTGTGTGTGTGTGTGTGTGTGTGTGTGTGTGTGTGTGTGTGTGTGTGTGTGTGTGTGTGAATCCAGCAGTGAATTTTAATGCTGCAATCACTACACAAAGATAACAATTTTTGTGAAGTTGTTTAGAAAACCATCTCTGGGGCGTTAATGAAGCCAAAAAGCACTATGAAGATACCATAATGTAAATTGTGACAGTCTTGGAGTAGCATGTCTTACAAAGTTTAGCTCTAATGATCAAGATTAAAAATCAAAAAAAAAAAAAAAAAAACATATACATCCAAGTCTAACATTAGGATTGTTATGTCTGAGTATTGAACTTGGTCATCTGTGGCTGGAGCATTTTCACAAAAATTCCTGAAATCCCAGTTCCCGCCAGCCTTTTGAAAATTGTATGTGTGTAAAAGGGAGACATTAGCATGTTACTAACAGTATGCTAGTCTAATAAAACAATACATAGGACACACAAATATTGGGTTACTTAATCCCTTACCTTTAAATGCTTACCTTAAGCAATTGCATACAAAATGGATTTGTTTGTAATACATTTACTCTGCCTACTATGTAATACGTCAGCAAAAAGTATTGTCAATATTAACTATTTTGTTATATCTGACGGTGACAAATAAAAAAGTAACGTTACATAATTAGTTACTTTGCTTTAGGAGCAACATTCATTTGTATTTATCTGCTATCTGTAAGCTTCTCATTAAGAAAGTAATTCCCAGGGTCTGATCTCAGCTTCAGTGGGGATGTGTGTGTGTGTGTGTGTGTGTGTGTGTGTGTGTGTGTGTGTGTGTGTGTGTGTGTGTGTGTGTGTTTGAGTGTGGTCCACAGAATTCTCTATTCACATTTCCACCAGAAGTGGAGGCTTATTTTCCGCAGAGCAGCTCAGCCTTTCTTTTTGATGGATGAACTCTATTGAAGTGCCGAGTGTAAAATGGATTTTGTTCAGGTAGTCACTTTGTTTTCATGCTGATAATATTCATTTAAGCCCAGTTTTTTCTCTGTCACTTTTCCCTTCAGATCCTCAAGCAGGGAAAATGCCGGAGAAAATGAGTTCCCTCCCTAGCCTCCGAGTATACGCCTGCTGATTTGATCCTGTTTATAGAATGGCTCGCATAATGTACTTAATTCCCAGAAAGGCATCTTTGAGCCTATTACTGTTTATTTGGAGACCCTTGGAAGGCCGCTCCGAGAGACTAGTCTAATAGCCTAACCTTCAGGAAACCTGGAAACTTAGTAGCCATCTTAAGGAGCTGATGGGTACTGGATGCTGTTGTGCTGAATACACTGTATTTAGTGCAGACACCATTTTTATGTTGTCATTTTTATAAGGATAGACCTACAGTTCGTTCAATAGGTTGTACTGTATTAAAACTGAAGTGTGTAATTTCTGTGCCACTAAAGTCACCAAATTGCAAAAATAATGGTTGTTTTCAAACAGATTTCTTCCATCTGCTGTTAGTCATCAAAATATGGTATCTATCCTATCACAGGTCCAAAAAGACAGTCCAGAATGCGTAGATGTTCAAATGACCATTAAAAAAATTCACCATCAAGTTTTTTTTTTTTCTGTATATGTATTTGATTCCATTATTTAAGTGTTAACTTTTAACACTTAGTTAACTAACAGTTAACTTATTTAAGTTAAGTTTAACCATTGTAGATTAGTTTACTTAAATGAGAAATTTTGGTGTTTAACCATATTTTGATTTCTACAATTTTATTAAACAGGATGGATTTCAATTGAAACATCACATAAGTCACCAATTCCATTTCTAATGCTTACTGATCTTTGTGCTGTTTTTTTCCCCACCAAAATGTTATCACTTCCAGGAGTATTATGCTATGAAAGAGCTGATTTTTGTTTAGTAAGGATGTTACTGGAAAGTATACTGAAAACACAAGAAAAATCTGAAAATCGTTTCCCAATAAAAACAATATGTTTGGTTTGAAATATTTCACTTAGAGGAATAAAAAAGAAACACCATTTAAGTGTAATATTGTGATAAAAAAAAAAAAAAAAAAAAAAAAAAATATATATATATATATATATATATATGATATATATTAGGGGTGTAACGGTACATGTATTCATACCGAACTGTTTCGGTACAGTGCACGTGTGTACCGAAACATTACATAGCAACATTGTAGCCTAACCACCAATAATTGCAATAAGCTCTGCGTTTTGTTACTTTCGATAAGAAACAAAGTGTCATCCTTCAAATTCTGTCCACGAAATCACGAAATTCAAACAGAAAATGCCGTTTTGACGCTCTCTGATGCGGCGTGACAGATCACTGTACAGGCGCTCCAGTTCAACCGGCAGCGCAAGCGCGAAGCGCGAGTGAACGCGATCATCTCTTCCTCTTTAATACTAGTTACAGATTAAACGTGAAAGAACATCTGAAGGTATGTTGAAAGATACAGTACAACTTACTGAAACGGTCATATCTCTTGTAATCGCTTAATCAGTGTTTCAGCGGCGGAAAGAAATCAATGAAAGCTTGTAAACAATATGTCATGTAGCATTTACCTCAGAAAAGCCATTCAGTGTCCACAGCTTGTTAGTTCGCTAGAGAAATTAAATCTTTCGCTTAATATATGCACTGTATTAGCCTATATATTCATTATATTTTACTTAACCTTTTAGTGATGTCTTGATTATTTAATGTATGTTTATATAAATCTGTCATGAAAATGACAACCACTGTATAGAAATGATTATATTTCAACAACGAATTGGAGTAAAAACATTAATGCAAAAACTGCCTTAGGTGCAGCTTACATGTTTGCATACAATTTGTTATTTGAGTGTTGATTATTTTATCTAAAAATAAAAAGCAATTAAATTTAGGCTAATAGTTTGGGCTCAGTTGTTAACCATTAATATTATAGTTGCATAATGTTCAAGTAAGGGCTCCCTACATAGTTTTTACCATTAGCAAAGATAATTTTTTTATCATTAAGAAACTTTTAGTTATAATTTAATTTAGTAGATTTAAAGACAAAAACACAATTTGTTCAGTAAACCACTGTTTAATAATAAAAAGCAATTTAATGTTTAGTTTTCTCCCCACCTGCTGTACCGAAAACCGTACCGAACCGTGACTTCAAAACCAAGGTACGTACCGACATACACAATGAAAAAAATGGTATAGAAGCAGTTTTCACTCAGAAATTGCTAGTAAAATTGACAAAAAATTATAAAGCAATGCTTTATAGAAATAGTAAGAAATAGTATTTTCTTGTAAAAGATATTCCAATATTGTGTTTTATTTTGAACTTTGAAAAAACATTCAAAACAAAAACAAAAAAAAACAACATTTTTTTACATTGTACAATGGCACTATTTTTATACTTTTGTCTTGCTTATATTCACCCTGATTTAAGGAAGCCGTATTGAAAAGGCAAGGCCTCTTACAACTTGTTATTCAGTAGAAAAAAAAAAAAAAAATGTCAAGGAACACACAGTGTCCATACAAGTCAAATATGAGTGCGATCTCAAGGATTTTCTTTCAGACAGGCTTTAGGAGGTTGTGTCAGCTTGTCGAGGCTCACCTATCTCCTCTAGCACATTACCAAATGCTCTAATTTCCTCCACGAACCTGATGTTTATTGTGAGGCTGAAATTGAAAATGGTTGGTAATGGAGAGAGCTTCACAGCCCCTAGACCAATTCTGAATCTAAATTACTTGCTTCTTTTCAATGGCATCGACTGAGGAGAGCTTTGTGCTCCTCGTACCTAATCAACCCCCAGCGTGACCCCGGATCCGCCAGCCCTTCTGGATTAATGATAAAATCCTTGGTTCAAACAATTATTCGACCTGAAATGGCTGTCCATTTTACTCGGAAAATTAAAGAATGTGAAATTATTTTCCCCCCCAAAACTCGCCGTGGAGCATCACTTATTTTTGATCTCTGCCCCATAAACTCTTGAATTTCTTTTTTGTAACAGTGTTTTTTTGTAAAGGTGGGTGCCGGAGACCTCTTGGTTGTCTTTGATAGAGTGTGACGGGAGGTTGGGCAGGCGACGCTCTCATGGGAGACAGTATTTGCTTCCATTATGAAGTCTCATAATCTATAGATTCAGAGAAAGAAAGAATCGTAAGGTTAGAACAAGGCCATGCTCAAATGACACTAATTAGTCGATGCTCGTAAAAAGCATTATAAATGCTCCACACCTCCCCCTGCTCTCTAAGTGAAATACTCTTTCCTGAACACAGTGTTTTAGTTCATCTTTCAAGCAACATTCACTTGTTATAAGCTGATTATCAGAAATTCTTCCATTTTAAAAAATCCATTGTGAGATTAACAACTTGTTCACATTGAGAGAAACTATAGCCTTTTTATTATCACAGTGCATCCAGATGTTTTACTTTAGTTATTTTAATTATTCCAAATGATGCTTGTCATTACAGTAATGCAATATTTTTTTTTGCATTGCAAAACAAACAATGTTAATTAAGCACATTTCTCCCTCACATTTTCATTTTCACAGTGCAGTTTTTTTATTCTAATTATTCTAAAAGATAATTGTCATCACTGCAATGCAATAGTTTTTACTGTATTGTAGTAAAATATTAAAATAAAAAAATAAAACATTTCTCCCTCACATTTATATTATCACAATGCATCCAGATGTTTTATTTATGTTTCTTTTAGTATTTTAATTATTCCAAATGATAATTGTCATTACTGTAATGCAATATTTTTACTGTATTATAGAAAAACAATACAAATAATGCACATAATAATACAAATAATGCCAGTCAAGCACATTTCTCCCTCACATTTTAATTATCGCAAAGCATCCAGATGTTTTAGATGTTTTTTAGTAATGTCACTTATTGCAAAAGAGCATTGTCGTTACTGTAATGCAGTATTTTTACTGTATTATGGATAAACATATTTTAAATTTAAATAGCATTCATTAAATGCAGTAGAACAGATAATAATACTATGATATATAAATGAATAATTTAATTTTATTCTCACATTACAGTAATGGAAATTTGTGCTTGATTGTTATTAACATAATGTCACAATGAAAATAAATTATTGCTCCTTAAAAAGATCTTTTTCTTATAAAAAAAAACCCTAAAATACGGTCATTTCTATTTCTTATTTTATTTTAATTTTGAGGAAAATATGACCCAAGCCTTCTTGACAGCTTTCACCCATAATAGTTTACAAAAATGACCCATGTTGCCTTCTTTCTTCTTACCAGGTGACTCCCAGTGAACTTTTGCCATTTGTGTCCACATGTGAACCTTCAAATTTATCCCACAGTGCATTGTTAATCACAGCTGAAGAATAGAACAGCAATGTGGTGTACTCAGTGAGATGTCATTGTAATGGTGGATATATAGATCTCATTGACCCATCTGCTTCTTCTCCTCGAGAGACCACTGCACAAGTGGGCTTCAGCCTATCATTTCATAATGAAGAGAGCAGGAGAGGACGTGAGTGTTGAAAATAGCCCATATGCAATTTGCCTGCCGCTTTGGCCAGTAGTTCCTGTAGTAAAATGACAGTTGAAATGATGTAGGTTACGATTCATGACTGATTTTCACATATTAGAAAATGGTGCTATGATTAAAAAGCCTCGTCAATCAGATATGTCTTCCTAATAATCCAGACACACAGCAATAGCATGTTTGTGAAAACCTATCCGTTACTTTTACCCCAAAGAAATCAAATTTCTAAAGGACGCTCTTGAGAGATTGATTTGATTTTACTCCCTTTTGTATGTCTTGAAATACAAAGCATGATGGGAAATGTGCTCAGGGTTCAAGAACTCCAGGCGTCTTATAAAAGAAAGAATAGGAACTGCATTACCATGGAAACGACATCGTTGTCTGTCAGTCTCGAAGGGAAGAGTGCAGATACGTGTCGTTTAGAGCTGTTGTCTTCAGTAATCCATTAGGAGGCCAAACACATTTAATTCCTCAGTAGTGAATGATTATTGGAAATCTGTGTCAGTTCAAACCGATTAGAATTTATATGTTTTCAGCTTTGTAATAAACTGAGTTAATAAAAACAACAACAGGGAACACTGTTCATTTTGATAAAATCACTGATTTTGAGAATATTTGTGGTTAAGTATATTAATATGCTCATTTGATCAAGAATATGTTCACTAAATTAAACTAGTTTGTTTAGGTCATTTTGTTTCATATGAAGTACAGTTGCTGGAACATTCTATTGAGATTTTGATTTTGGTATGACTGATTGAAATTATGAGTATTAAGAATTTAGAAAATTGCCTTGTCAGAAGATATAATGTCAAAGGTTTCAAGGCAAACACAAAATATGAGTGTGATTTTGCTCAGCATGATTATGAAGGTTGTCTTTTTGTCCATCTAAATCTATTAATGTCTCGCCATATTTCCTCATGGATGCGGAATATTAAGTTTATAGGAGAACAGTGGAAGTAATTTCACCATGGGATGAAAGGTGCTTCGGTAGAGTTCTAGAGTAAAACACAGTTGATCATGTTCTCATGCTGTCTGGCTGAAGACTAAAAAAACATGTCATGGATTGTCAAGAGAATTTAAGAAATATATGGTACAAATGTTAGGAAATAAATAAATGTAACTTATAAGTAGGTTTGTATGGAATCCATAGATTGTCCTTCAATTTCTAAAACATCCTCTTCCCCTGACAATGCTTTGGGCTCTTGATATTTTTTCAATATTTAAATCCATTTAGGAGATTTTGATAGATTTTCCCTCAAAGACTCATAGTAGAAAATGCAAGAGAGAAAAAAAAAGGAAAAAAAAGGTAGATTTTGTGTGGGCCTATTAAAAATTAGGACATTACAGGAATTGTAATTTTTATTGTATTAGGATCTGAAAATAGAATTGTTTATGAATTGTGGTTTTGTATGGTATAGTATTATAGTATTTTCTACCGCAATGCAGTGTTGTTATTGGTAATTAAAACTAAAACAATCAAACATAGATACAAACATTAAAAAAAAAAAAAACAAAAAAAAAAAACTACAACTGAAATAAAAATACATTAATAGAAATTATATATAACAAAACTTAAAAAAAAAAACAAAAGCACATAACAAAATTGCTGAAAATCTAACAAAAATGTGAAATGTTGCCTTGGCACTTGATGAAATAATGCCTTGGTTACAACTGTAACCTTGGTTCCCTGAAAAGGGAACAAGACACTGCGTTGAGAGTTGTTTCTTCAGGGCCATGGTGCAACATTGAACAGTACGCAAAACTACACAGTTCAAATACACAACAGCGTGAGAAGAGTGCAAAACAATAAATACACAAAACAAAACTATAAATACTCAGCAGTAAATACACAGGACAATAGATACTCTGGAAAATAAATACACTGAACATGGACTTGTAAACATAGACTGTAGCTATTTTGTAGTACAGCTGCACAAGTATAACAGCAATATTGGCAAAAGTGACCGATGCAGCTACTTTATGTAAAGTGTAGTGTGCAGTAGTACTGAGTCTTTCTGGGTCTTTGTGTGTGTGCAGTGGTATAAATCTTTACTGGTTAGGTGTTCGACTAACCCAGATATGAGTCCTATTGAGTATAGTGGTTTGAGTCTTACTGGTACCCCTTTTCCACCAGCACGAACCGGGTGCTAGTTCAGAACTAGTGCTATTGCCAGTTCAACTGACGAGCCTTCTAAGAACCGGTTTGCCTTTCCACGGGCTAGAGAGCCAGCACAGAGCCAGGTCTTACGACAATGTATACGTCTCATCTTTCACAGCAACGTTAGCGTGGCAGCGCCAAACACAAACACACCAAGCTTGTTCGAGATGCATCGGCTTCTCGCAGAGCGATCGGCGCATGACATCAAAGCACCGCAAGAGCGATCCAAAAGCACAAGGAGTCGTATGCTCTACAAACGCTCCCGCGGACCCGTGGCACTCTGATGTCACACGTCGATCGGTCCACGCAGCCCGATGCATCTCGAACAAGCCTTCCCTCAACAATGGCGGACATTTCATTACTATTGATGCTCATGGCTTTGCGAACCTACGTCGGCATCCAAACATGGCTCGCCGTAATGTGTATAGACGGAGATTACAAGCGAGCTACTATTACCTTGATTAGCTGCTATTTCAAAAATGGCGGTCAGAAGTTTCTTGTTGGTCACGGTAACCCCGCCCCCAGCCCCTGATGTAAGTGGTTCTTACTTCTAGACCAGCAATGTTTTGGTGCTACTTACGAACCACTTTTCTTGGTTCAGAGCTGGTACTTTGGGTGTCGAAAGACAAAGAACTGATTTGAAACTAGGCTCTGGCTCCAAACCAGCACACAAACTGGTACTTTGGGTGTCGAAAGACAAAGAACTGATTTGAAACTAGGCTCTGGCTCCAAACCAGCACTCAAACTGCCTTGGTGGAAAAGGGGTATGGGTTAGGTGTTCGACTAACCCAGGTGACCGCCGGGAGGAAGCTGGGTATTGAGTAATCTGACTGCCTCAGGGAAGAAACTGTTGTGGAGTCTGCTAGTGGTGGCACGGATGCTCCTGTACCTTCTTCCAGATGGCAGGAGGGTGCGGTGAACAGTCCATGAAAAGGGTCAGAAGTGTCGCCCTCAATACGGATGGCTTTGCGGATGCAGCAGTTGTTGAATGAGGTATCGATGGTAGGTAGATAGACCCCGATGATCTTGTCCGCTGTCCTTACAATCCGCTGTAGAGTCTTGCGATTGGAGGCTGTGCAGTTTCCATACCACACAGTGAGACAGCTGGTCAGGACGCTCTCTATCAACCCTCTGTAGAAGGAGTTGAGGATGGGAGGGGAAGTTTGGCTCTCTTCAGCCTCCTTAGAAATGAACATGCTGCTGGGCCTTCTTGACTAAGCATGTGGTATTTAAAGTCCAGGAGAGGTCCTCTGTCATGTGCACACCAAGAAATCTGGAGCTTCTGACTCTATCCACAGTTGTTCCATTAATGTGCAGTGGTGAGTGGTCCGATTGGGTTCTCCTGAAATCGACAATCATCTCTTTAGTCTTATCAACATTAAGAGATAGGTTGTTGTCTCTACACCATACTACGAGCTGGTAAACCTCCTCCCTGTACACTGACTCGTCATTATTGCTGATTAGGCCCACAACTGAAGTATCATCAGTAAGCTTTATGATGTGATTAGAACTGAACTTTGCAGCACAGTCATAGGTCAGCAGGGTAAACAGCAGTGGACTGAGCACACAACGCTGGGGGGGCGCCAGTGTTCAATGTGATGGTGCAGGAGGTGGTGTCCCAATCAGAAAGTCCAGGATCCAGTCGCAGATGAAGGTGGTTAAACCCAACAGGCTCAGCTTTGTTATCAGTTGTTGTGGGATGATTGTATTGAATGCTGAACTAAAGTCTATGAACAGCATCCCTATGTAATTACCATTTTTGTCTAGATGAGCCAGAGACAGATGTATGGTAGCAGATATGGCATCCTCCATTGAGTAGTTGGGATGGTATGCATATTGAAATGGATCCAGTGTGGAGGGAAGACTGTTCTTTATGTGTTTCATGGCTAGCCACTCAAAGCACTTCATGATGATAGGTATGAATGCAACAATCATTCAAACTGGACACAGATGATTTCTTCGGTACAGGGATGATGGTGGTCGTCTTGAAGCACACAGGGACAACTGCCTGGCTCAGGGAAATGTTGGAGGTCAGTATGGACATCTGCAAGCTGATCAGCACATTCCCTGAGCACCCTGCCAGGTATGTTGTCAGCCCTTGCTGTATGGAGGGCTGCCTTGTCATCAGACCTGAAGCCGGAGTCTCGAGTTTTCAGCAGCAATCACACTTCAGCAGTCATCCATGTGTAGCTGATGGTCTTGTATTTGCTGATGTAGCCAGTCACTGATGCTGTGTATTCCTCCAAGTCTATGATGTTGTGGTATGTAGCAGCCTCTCTGAACATATTCCAGTCTGTGTGTTCAAAGCAGTCCTGGAGCGGTGATATGGCTACCTCAGACCAGTTTCTCACCTGTTTCAGAACTGTATTTGGCACGTTTCAGAAGAGATCTGTATGCTGGGAATAGCATCACAGAGATGTGATCCAAACCGCCAATGTGGGGGTGGGGTGCAGCCTTGTAAGTGCCGTGAATATTGGCATAAACAAGGTCCAAAGTGTTCCACGGGTTGTGAAATCAACATGCTGTTGGAAATCTGGTAGCAGTGATTTCAGATTTGCGTGGTTAAAATCTCCGGTGAAAATGAATAATCTGTTAGGGTGCTGACTGTAGGTTACTGATAGTCCTGTAGAGTTCACTTAGTGCTCCCTTAACGTTAGTGCTGGGTGGAATATACACCACAACAATGAGCCTGGTGGTAAACTCTCTGGGTAGGTAATATGGTTGGACGAACAGTAGCTTAAAACCCCAACGGCATTCCTGCACCATTCATTGTTTATATAAACACACAGAGTCTTACCAGACAGTGCTATTATCCTGTTGGTGCAATGTACAGTTAGCTCGGTTAGCTGAAAGGCTGTGTCCGGAATGCTGTCTTTGAGCCATGTTTCTGTGAAAATGAAAACACAGCAGTCCCTGATTTCATTCTGGGTAGTTAAATGTAATTTGAGTAAGTCCAGTTTATTATCGAGAGAGCAAACATTGGAGAGGAAAATGGTTGGTAGAGCTGGACAGCTTGGGTTAGCTTTTAGCCTAGTACGGATGCCGGCCCACTTTCCGTGCTTCTGCAGCCGTGCACACCGTGTCCGGTGCCCTCTCTTTCGACCAGTGGCATCAAGCAATACTGCGGTCCCAGGGTCTGGTTCACATAGTAGCCTGATGTCTCGTAGCTTGTCTCACAGTCCATTGTTTATTTCTCCTGAGCTTTTAAGGGAAACAGGCAAATTTAGCTCAAAGGGAATTATTGTTATTATTATGTCCAGCGTTTATTTGAACGGGCCTTAACTATCAGCTCTGTAGCGGATATGAATGTCCAAACTATAGTGAAAACACTATTTATTAGCAAGGTAACATAGATCGGCAGTTTAAGACATTAAATTCGTAAACACATAACACAAGACACTTCTCTTTAAAAATATAAATGAGACTTTATTGATTATTCTAACACATAAACTGAAATCTAACACAAACACGCACGTACACATTCACATGAGTTGCAGAAAGAAAGAGTTTTAAGTGAGATGATGAAATCCCAAGTTTCTAACAATATATGCACTTCATAAGACCTGATCTGAACGAACCATCAACCATTAATTTAACCCTTCTATCACTTCTTAGGCAGGATTATTAGGCTTTATATCAATGCACCAGTTCAGCTAGAATTTGGAGGTATACTTGCATCTGTCGTTTGTGTTTTTAAATGGGGATTCCTTTGTCGGTGTCTTTGGCTTGGAGAGCCAGGTTTGTTGATTTGCTGAAGGTCTTTTTGTGTCTGGATTGATGTCGTGGGAAGCCAATCACGTTCTGGTGTGCTGGCGGATGAAGGGAGTCTCCCTTGTGGCTGAAGTTTGAAGTTTTGAGGCGGGCAAAGACTGTAGAGTCGTTGATTAAACGTTTCTCCTCGTCTCATCATAAATTACATGTTATCTGACTGGTCAATTGGTCGCTCAGCTTTCCAGCTCTTGGCAGAGAGTATAGAGAGTACAGTTTAGACATGATTTCTCTAAAAAGAATACAATACATTTTACACAGATTTCATTCATGCCATCATTTGAGTTATTAGAAATCGATCACACACATAGTAAACAACACACTCTTCCAATCAACCATTCAAAAGTTATAACAATTACATGAATTGTGTGTGATCTGAGCATAATGGTCACAAGTATAGGTTTTAGACATGATATAGAATTATGAAGTTGAACGGCGTTTGATTATAAGTCCATCTAGCAATGTTTTGGAATGACCTGATGCATTTTCGATATGTAAAGTCTGAATCTCTGGGGGTTTTAAGAGATTTGAATCCTGTGTTTTAGAGGTCATTCAAAGATCTTGTAGGAAAAGAAGGTCTGTCTTATTTCTCTGCCTCAGGAGATCAAAAGACTCTGGCGTTAACCCATGGTTTCCCTCATGCGAGTCGCAATGTGAGGTCTTTTCGACCTTTAGTCTTGGGTTTACTGCCCAAAGATGACAACGTCCAACGCCATTGGACTGATTTCACATATGCTTCACGACGCAATCACGCAGAGCATTCCCACAGCATCAATTCTCGACACAGCATGAGTTCCCTTGAAAGGGAATTCAGTTTAAGCTGAAGTACTACAATTACTAAAACTTAAACTGAAATAATGATAAAACTATATAGAATAAAACTAATAATAATAAAAAAAAAAACTAATAAGAATGACAAAACATAACAAAATTAGTAAAACAAACAAATGAAAAAAATCTAATTCAAAATATTAATAAATACTATAGTAGTATATGAATAATACTGAAATAACACTACTGCAAGGTATTTGAAAATCATATGGTATAAGGTAACATCATATTGATGCTTTCGCAGATGCGAGCTCCAGGCCATCAGCGCTAATGTATCCGCAGATAACGGCTTCATCTAGGCCAGGCCTTTGGGCATTTGCCGCTGGCTCTTATATGGATAGTGGTTAAAAAATTAATTTGGGGTATATCAAACGGGCAATCTTTGGTCTTATTAAACTATTTCTTGTTCCAGAGCAAAACGATTTGGGTTAAGGGGAAAATTAAATTTCATAACTTTATATTTAGGCTATATTTAACTTAAATCCTTAAAGGGTTAGTTAACCCAAAAATGAAAATAATGTCATTTATTACCCACCCTCGTGCCGTTTTACACCCGTAAGACTTCGTTGATCTTCGGAACACAAATTAAGATATTTTTGTTTAAATCCGATGGCTCCGTGAGGCCTACATAGGGAGCAATGTCATTTCCTCTCTCAAGATCACATGTGAGTACAGTGATTCAATATTAATTCAATATTAATATTATAAAGCGCTGATTCATTATGCTCCGAAGCTTCCTAAAGCAGTGTTTTGAAATCGGCCATCACTAAATAATTCGTTATTTTGTTTTTTTTGGCGCACCAAAAATATTCTCGTCACTTTATAATATTAATATTGAACCACTGTACTCACATGAACTGATTTAAATATGCTTTTAGTACCTTTATGGATCTTAAGAGAGAGGAAATGTCATTGCTCCCTATGTAGGCCTGACGGAGCCATCGGATTTAAACAAAAATATCTCAATTTGCGTTCCGAAGATTAACGAAGGTCTTACGGGTCTGGAACGCCATGAGCGTGAGTAATAAATGACAGAATTTTCATTTTTGGGTGAACTAACCCTTTAATCTATTTCTTGTTCCAGAGCAAAACGATTTGGGGAAAATTAAATTTCATAACTTTATATTTAGGCTATATTTAACTTAAATCCTTAAATCCTACTTTTGTACATTTGACTAAATTGTTTTTTTTTTTTTTTATTTGATTGTGTTTATTGTTGGCTTGTGTTTATGTCTTTTATAATGGCTATTGTTGTTAATTTAAATGCTGTTGTTCAATAAATATTATTTTATATAAATAATATGCCATATTTGGTATTGAGAAAGGGTATGTTAATGGTATCAGTGAAAGTTACATTGTTATGCCATTAGATGGTGACAAAATCTCTCTTTATGAGTGAGTCAGAACAAGGAAGTTGTTTTAGCTGTGACAAATCCCCTCAACTTTTAAAAGAACAAAGAAGTTTTTCTCAGCGGACATTCAAATAGATTTTTTATAATGGATATAATATTATGGGCATCGACCTGAGGAATGAATTCTATATCAGATGCAGGTACTACTCTCGTTTAGTTGATCTCTCTCTTATAATACCATAATACTTTACTCTACATAATACAATAAGCTTCAATGAAGCGACTTAACATTGAATTCGTTACTAGTTCTAAAGTGACATTTTAGAATTAGTAATGGAGGCTTGGGCTCAACTTTTAAACTGTCAACTTGAGATTTGAATCCATGGCGGAAGGAAGTAGCTCTGCACAAAAGAGGGTTTTTTAAAGACACTCCATTGTTGTTCTTATTTATTTACACACTTATGCCGTCGAACTGTTGTATAAACACAATATCACATGAGCCGTAGCCATGCAATATTGCTGTATATCAGCACGCTGTGATTACCTGCTGCCTCGTGCCTACGGCCGAATCACAGCCGTGCTGATATACAGCTATATCGCACAGCTACTCATGTGATATTGCTCATTTATATTTATACAACAGTTTTTTCTGGTTCTTGAATCTGATTGGCTGAGCCGTGCGATATTCTAGGGATAACAGCACTCCTACCTTTTCACCGTTTGTATCACTCCGCTTGAAGCGACTGTAATGGCGGCTGCAAATCCACCGCATTTTTTACAAATACTACACTTGTTGAACCACAAACTGTAGTTTTAAGAGTTTTTTTTAGGTGAGAATGTAGTTGTTTAGAGTTCAGTGCTCGTGTACCCGCTGAGAACAGCTTCATCTAGGCCAGTGCTTCGGGGATTTGCCGCTGTCTCTTATAGTGGTTAAACATGAGATATAATTCATTTTGGGTACATAAAATGGGAAATCTTTGGTTTTATTAATCTATTACTTGTTCCAGAGCAAATCGTATTGGGCTATGTTAAATTTAATTACTTAATATTAAGGCTATATTTAACTTACATCCTGTAGAGCACTGCTTTTGCATGTTTGACTGAATTGTACAATTGTGTTTATTTCCTGTTGTCATTTATAATGGCTATTGTTGTTAATTTAAATATTGTTGTTTAATAATTATTATTTTAATATAAATATAAATAATATGTTGTATTTGGTATTGAAAAAGGGTCCATTAGTGCATAATATGGATTAAGTGAAAGTTACATTAATACGCCATTAGATGGCGGCAGACTTTACTAGTGAATGAGTCAGTTGCAAGAGACTTTTAAATTGAAAGGGACTTTTGTAAACAAAGGACGTTGTTTTAGCGCTGTTATGGAAAATTCCCTTAACTGTAAAAAAACAAAAAAACAAATACAAAGATCGCTTCCCTCAGCAGACATTCAAACGGATTTTTATAATGGATATAAAATTATGGACAGTTCCAACCAATTCTTCAATATTTTTTTCTCACAGTTTCACTTATTCGTGCATTATCATGTTGTTGTACATTGCAGGTATACTAAGAATAAAATGTTTCTGATGAACATATTAGAATTAGACCTTTGTAGCCTGTTATTGTAGCTGAATTTCTGTTTTTCTAACCGCCAACCCACAATCCAGTTTATCTTTCAGTTAAGGAAAGGCAACAGCTAGTAATCACGTGCTCAGAAGGCAGTTCCTTCATTATGCAGTGGAAACAATAGTATGTTCATGGCTGCACTAATTATTATTCTGAGAATGTACCAATTTGTTTGGTCCAAAGTGACTGTCAGCTCAGGCTCTGAAAGGGGCATCATGCCAGCCATTGCAGTCAAGTGAAAGGAGTCCTTTCATTCAGACTAGTGGGACAGGAATGACCCTCTCGCATATGTGGGCAGGAGACTGGCGCTATGCCAGCCTTGATAGTCTGCTACCAACTCACATCCCTCAGCCCATTTAGTCTGAGTCCCATCATGACTTCAGTTAATGTCAAACCGCGGCCCCCAGAATAACGGTCACTGTTGCTAGGTTCACAAAATGCACCATCGGATGAGGTCTTGGAACCTCCGGCTCTGGAGTTTGGTGTATGTTAAACACACTTAGTTGAGATATGAATTTAGGTCACAGTGTTGGGGTTTTTGCATGGATAAGGCCTTGTGTTGTTGACTTGGTGACTTTTCAATGGGCTGTAAACTAAACCTGCTGTTGTTCTTCCATGTCCATTATTTTTGCCTGTTTTAAAGATAGCTCATGCAAAAACCTCCAATAAGGCCATATTTCTGATAAGACGTTGGGAATAACATCCATATTGCACAATACCATGCAATAATTATTCATTTGGCCAAAATTAATCGTATGGCTGGGAAATATGACAGGTGGTTTGAGGTTTCAACACCAATAAGCAGATGTTTGTGTGGTAGCATTGAGTTACAGTAGAATCTTCCTTGTGATTAGTATTGTGCAGACTTACTGTCGGTTCTTCCTCCTAAGTTTATTTATTGGTGATAGAGGTAATATTAATTGGGGTTGCACAAAATATTGGTAGTCATATCTGTTTCGGCTGATAAATGTGACTTTTTAATGGTATTGATATGATAAGTAAAATTTTATTAATAGATGGCAGTGTTGTTATCAGTAACTAAAATTAAAAGAAAACTATTAAAATCATTTTTGTTAATTGAAATAAAATGAAATATAAATAAAAGTTGAAAAGTTCAGTAAGTTGAAACTTACAACTTACTGAAATTAAATAAGTTTAAGTAGAAATACTAAAATTACTAAAACAAAAACTGAAATAAAATTAAATACAATTAAATAGAAATATAACAAAACTACTAAAATGCAAATTAAACTAAACTAACAAAAAAAAAAAAACAATTTCAAAATATTTATCCATCCAAAATATATAATAAGATATCCATGGCACAGATTTAGTTTATTCTTTGAGAAATGTACATTTTTTATTTAATTTTTATTAAATAAATAAATAAATTAGTTTCTGTTTCTAAAAGGTTAAAAGTTTTTATTTAATGTTTGGTGTCATTTAAAGCACATTTAGGATATTTTTGTAGATTGAATGTACATTGATATCTAATATAAGCCAATATTGGTTAAAATATTGCTTTAGAATACAAATAATTATCGGTTATATCTGTCGGATATCAGTGCATCTCTAATTTGAACATTATAAATCAAATACTTAAGGTAAGTAAGGTCAGCTCTAAAACCCTCCATGAAATCATTTGATTTGCATTAGGGTGAAGAATATTCATTCTAGAGCGCATGTGATTGGACAATAATCTGTTTAGTGTAGGATGAGTCATCAGTATTTTCTGCCAGTTTTCCCTAAGGACAAAGACTGTACATTTTAAGTGTGTAAAAGTTAATTTCATCAACTCGCATAAGAAGTTTGCAAGTATTTTTATAATAACTGTTTGGGACACATCCCACTCAGCTGTATGTTTAGTCGGGATGTATTTTGAATTGCCTGGGTGAACAATATATATTGAGTTCTGGTGGTCATAGTGACATAAAAGTATGATACTTGGCTGAAAACAGAGGCACATTTGTTGATCTCCCCAGCTTGTGAGACAAACATTTCTCTAATGAGGCCATAGAGGGCAGTATGCAGCAACCCAGATAATAATCTGAGTATATCTGAAGCAATACTGTGACCTATGACACAGTTCAGCCCTCATTAATATTCATACAGACTCCCATTTGAGAGGGTCCGCTCTTTAGAGTTCTCACTTGCGGACATTGTTAGCTTTGGTCTGAGAAATGGGTTGTGGCGGTGAACCAACTCTAGCCCAAGTCATTCCTGAGACCAGACTCATTATGATATAATCCCACATTAATCCCGCCCACTATTAATAGTCTCTGACAGTGGCTGTGATTCAATCAGTGATCCCCAAAGGTTAAACTGTACATTTTGCAAGTGGTCTCAAGATGGGAAGATTACATGATTTTTTTTTTTTTTTTTTTTTTTTTTAATTATTAGTTCAGGTTGTACAATGCCATTCTATTACTTTTTACTTTATGGTTACACCACATGACATTTCTGGAGTAATTAAGTTTTTTTCTTTTTCTTTTTTTTTCCTTGAAAATGGCATAAATGTTTTTTTCAAAACCATATGAAGCCAACGTGACTACAAAGAATACATTTCTAAGAACTTGGTGTTTTAAACTGGATTAAAAAATTATATTATGGACATCTAATGTCATTGATCCAAGAAAAATGTGTTGTCTATTTATATGTTACATTTAAAATGAATTAATCTATTCACAATGTCTAAGTTCATTACTACAGTTGATTGGCCTAGAATAGAATATTATGAAATATAATAAAAATGTTACAAAAAAAAAGTATAATTCTCTACAGTTGCATTTTTAGCTCACATATTTAAAAAATCTAGAGGTGTGTCCCAATTTGCATACTTATGAACTATTTTATGCTGTTTAGTATAAATAGTTGTGTGTTTACACTGAAAATTTGTAAAAGAAAAAGTGCGCTTTAATTACTCAGATGAAGCACTTTATGAACCGGAAAAAACTAAATGTGGAATGTTTGACACTTCATGTACTCAACCGTCACAGTTTTAATTACGTAGTGAAGGGGGAGGGGCTATAAGACTCCGATGTTGAATGACAAAATAACCTTATAAAATTCATACAAGTAGTGCATAAGTGTATAGTGTATATTGAGTCATTTGGGACACAACTTTTGTCACTTTCACTGCAATTTTTGCCTCAAGCCGGACTCTTGACCCAAGCCTTATCTAGAGATCAGAATGTCATACAGCCTAAGGGTGTTGACTCTTTTGAGTCAGAAACCGCAATAGAAACTAGCAATAGCTTTGCAGCCACCCACAATACCCTATATCATGGTAGTAAGTTTAGCTGCCCAAGCACCACTTACATGTCTTCTGGAAATGTAAAAATATCTAGTTCATTCATGAAACTCTACAGGGCTCAAGATCATAAGTTCTTTACATGCAATCTGCAAGCAATCACATCATTACCGCATGGCACAAGCTTATTGGCCTCTGCTGATCCTGCAGCCAGTGAGATTGTTTGCTCAAAATTTAAATAATCTGGTTCAGTGTTTCGCTGTAATCTAGTCCTGCAGGGAACTATCAGAGCTCCTCTGAACCCCTCCACCTCCCCCAGCTCTCCCCCATTACCTGCCTAGATCTGATACAGAATTTATGTATGTCTATGCAGCAGCAGCATATCTTACATGCTCACAGCAGTGTGTCCGTGTATTAGAGTATTAGATCTAGACCACCTAGACCAAATACATTAACAATTTCATAATCAGTAACATGCTAAACTATTCTGAGAATCATCTTGATTAAAGTGCCCCAGTTATGCAATTTTTAAGGTTCATATTGTTTTGGGAGTCTCCTACATCAGGTTTACTTGCATGAAAGGTCAAAAACACTTTTGTTTTCTCATAATATACATTTAATATAACCTCATTTCTCAAGGATTCTTAAACGATTCATTCGAAGCAGATGGCATCGATTTTACCTCATCAATTTGAGCCTGATGATGAAATGTCCAAACTAGTCGATCAACCAGAAACTCAGTCACAAGCATGACTGGAGCAGGACGTTTCTCAGTGGTAAGTGTCAACTTAGTTTGTGGTATAAGACATTAATTTACATATTTTAGACAATAGTGGGCCCACAGCTGATTAGCAGAACTACTTTGTGAGTTAGCCGGTTAGCCAGACACCTACAGCTGCACTGGGTGTACACAACATAACATACAAAACTACATATTTTTAATTAATCGTACTTACAGGTTGTAATTCAGACTAGCAAGCTGGTCCCAATAAACTGGGTACTGACCCATTTTTTAAGAGCAAACATTTTGCGAATCCCGCGTTGAACTCCCCAGGATTTGAGAAGCAGTCATCAGTTAAATGACGGGAACACAACAAAAGATTGGGATTGTACTTTTGTAGTATCGTTGAAAAAATTCATTTTATCCACTGATTTTTCCCAGCCTCATCATTCGAAAGTGAAAATAAAACAAATTTACTTTCACAGTGTAGGACACAGCGTCTTCTCGACGTGACCACACGAAAAAGCTACAGTGATTGAAGGCGGGTCAAGTTGTTCGCAGGCGGACATTAGGCAAATGTGTTACCCAGTGACGTGTACCCACCACGGAAGTGGGGTTTGAATTACTGACGACTTGTTTAGGCTGTTCATAGTCGATTTTTTTCTTTTGAGAGAAAATTACTTTATTTATCGTGCACTTTCGGCTTCACGACTTTGCAGATCATTTACATTCACAGACAGCTTACACATTGCATGAAAGGTAATATTCGAAAAAGCATAATGGGGCACTGTAAAATATAGTTGCCATTAAGTTTTAAAATGTTTGAGGGACTCATATAGAATGATGGTACTGATTCTGAATCTCCATTTCAGTTGTTAAGTTAAGGCAGGCGCAAACTGCTCTCGTGTGGGTACAGTTGTAAGGTCAGTGAGTTGGCACTAGAGGCTGATGCACAAGCGCACCTCCCCTGACTCACTGTTTCCAGTAAGTTCCACTCGTCTTCATCCCATCAACACATCCAATTCAGTTTATAGTGACCTCACTGCCATCAGTGCCAAAAAAAAAAAAAAAAAGGAAGCCTCAAGCTGAGAAGAGTTGTTAGTGAACGACTGGCCCAAATGCCCTGTCATCCTTCACGTTCTTCATCATACGCTCCGCAGATCCAGAGCATTCCTGACCGCTGAGGTTTGAGTGGATCTGCCGGGCGTTGGTGAAGCAAGTCTTTTGTTTAGCACCCAGGCGGGTGTGAGTCAGAGGCAGACAGAGGAACCTTTTTACAGCGTCCCCTCGTGATGTCTTCCGCCAAAGGGGAGGAGACTTACCACAGTACAAAAGTCTTACTTCATCAACCAGACTCGACACAAAGTGTTGAGTTACACAGGGTCAACTGAGACTGTGGCACTTTATATTGCAGGTAGTACTGTGGTATTTACTGTAAAACCGGTTTACGATTGCGTTCACACATCACGAGAATATGGTGTCAATCCTGTTTGGAGCACTAAATATGTTCATATACATTTTGTTGAGAAAGACAACTGCATTGTATAACAAAAGTCACAACCTGAATTTTGAGAATGAATTCCCCTTGTAAAAAAGTAGTACACTTTACCACACTTTTAGAAATAATATAGTGTAAAAGAATATATTTGATTGCGAACTAAATGTAAAGTTTTCAGACACTTAATTGCATATTAATTGCAATCAAATAAAAATGTGTTATAGTTTAAATTTATATTAAATGCAAATAGCTGCAAAAGTGCATTTTTTAAAGGTGTGCTTAAAGGATTAGTTCACTTTCAAATGAAAATTAGCCCAAGCTTTACTCACCCTTATAATATTAATAAATATGCTGACGCATCCAAGCTTTATAATGGCAGTGAACAGGGTTCACAGGTATGAGCTGAAGAAAATGCCTCCGTCCACAGCCATCCATCATAAACATATTCCACACGGCTCCGGGGGGTTAATAAAGACCTTCCGAAGCGAAGCGATGCGTTTGTGTAAAAAAATATCCATATTTAACAAGTTACAAAGTAAAATATCTAGCTTCCGCCAGACTGCCTTCCGTATTCTACTTACTATGAAAGTGTAAATCTCTTGCAGTTCAAAAAGCTTACGCTACGTCGTACGCCTTCCTATTCAACTTATGGAAAAACTTAACTGACGCAACGCCAGTTTACACTTTCTTTGTGGCTTGAATACGGAAGGCGGTCTGACGGAAGCTAGATATTTTACTTCATAACTTGGTAAATATATCAGGATATTTATTAATATTTCTCTGATTGTGTTCATCAGAAAGAAGAAAGTCATATACGCCTAGGATGCCTGAGGGTGAGTAAAGCTTGGGCTAATTTTCATTTGAAAGTGAACTAATCCTTTAAGTGTCATGAAAGTGTACTCTCTTCACACACACACTTAAGTGGCCTTTAATTGTATTAATATGTTATTTGCAAGTACAGCTTTTTAAAAACATACTTTTAAGATCTGAAGTACACAACATGTGCACATTCTACTTAATTAAGCACACTTCTTTTTCGTTTTCAGTTGTTTGCTGTATTGAGGGAACTCAGTCTACACTGTAAAGTACTCTACAAAAAAAAAAAAAAAACTTTTAAAGTAAAGAAGCATTTGAAGTACAGTTTGACAAATACATTCAAAGTGGAATGCGTGCATTTTGAGAAAATAATTGCATAAATACTTGTCTACCACTGTTTGGAAAAACAGCTACTCCTAGCTACTCAAGCCATTGGTTGAGTCATTAAGTTGTTATGTTTGGCCCAGTAAAGCCACTACGATGGAAAAACTGTTTGGTTTACCTTGTGGTACCTTACTCATTGTCACTATGGTTACAGGCATTATTCAAGGCTATTGACAGGACAGTACAAGAGACTGAATTCAATTACCTTTCCATTCAGTCAGTAATTGTTTCTGTATGTACAACACAATTAAATGATATATTGATATTTTCGTGGGAAATGTCCAGATGTCATGATGAAGAAAAAAGCCTCATTAAAAGAAAAGAATACCTTATTAAAATCTAAGCAGTTTTGCTATGATCTTGTATTATTATTTATATATTTTTTATATATTTCTTGATATTTAAGAAATATATATTTTAACCAAAATCATGTGGTGCAACCAACATGCAGATAATTAAACATAACAGGAAATACAGTTATAGAAAGGACACCTGCAGACCCTCATGACTGTGTGTAAAGGTCAGTGAGACTTTTAAAATATCAAATAATTTGACTGTTTTTAAGGCAAAATGTCATGTGGAGCAACTCCCTAAAACATAATGATATTTATGAATTATTAATTCATAATATTTGTAAAAAAAAAAAAAAATTATCTTGAAAAATGTATTTAAAAATATCTTTGAAAATAATGATTAACTCACATGTATTCAAAGTGTAAAGAAATTTTTTTTTTTTTTACTTTTACTTGATGGATACACATTTTTAGTCAGTAAATTGAATGTATTCTTGAAAATGGTATAAAAAATGTTATTCAGTACCATAATATCAAGGAGTATATTTCTAAAAACATGTTTTAAAGTGGGTTGGAAATGCTGTTTCATGTTGACATTAATGAATTTAAGTTACTTCACCTTGTACAAACCTGGATTGATCGTGGCTGAACCGGTCGGCCATTTTCCTTGAACGAAAGGCCAAATTTGAAAATGGCACCGCAAGTGCTTAAAACACTGATGTCTTTATCATTCGCAATCTAATATTTGATTTGACGGCCAAGCTTAAATGTTATTGTGCCTCATTTCGGGATGCATTTAAATGCAAGAATTATCCAGGCGAAATGTTGACTGATTATTAGCATGCCGCTAAATCTATGTGTGCTCTACTGTCAGGTTCTATCAGAGCAGCCACACAATGGCTACAGAGGGGAGCATCTGTCGGTAACGTGGGCCGCATGAGCGTGATTTCACCAGTGGGCCGCTTTTGTGTGCGTGGATGAAGCCGCTGCCGTGGCGAGAGGGAGAGAGAGAGAGTGCCATGTCGGCAGGTGCATGCCACCAAATTACCGCCTGCAATTTGCATTTCCCTTCGCTAAGAAGCATGCCATTATCATATCAAAGGGAACTCACAGCAACGTCTAGTTTGGAGAGATGTGGCACTGCTTCAATTTGAGCAATTAATGCAGGATGAAGACACTTGTCATGCGTCCCAGAGTCCCGCTGCATCCATCTGCATTGTTCCTGGCTGTGGAAGACGAGGCATTCTCTGAGGATACACACGCACACACACACACCTTCGTGCACACAGTGTAGTCTTTTACTCAACCAGCCATCAGAAACAAATGGATTTGCATGATCTTTACCTAGACCCCTTTTCTCCACTCTGAGGCCTTGATATCTTTATTCGGAAGCGCCTTCCTTTGGTTTTATTTCATGAATAATGAAACCGTTGTGTGTCGCATTAATGGCCTTCCGTGGTCTACAACATCACTAAGTGCATTTAAGCATTCTATGAGCCTAATGAAGATATATTAGGACTAGTTCCTCTTTGATACACTTGCGTTGTCCTCCGCCTGTGAGGCTTTTTCATCATTTTCCGTCATGTTTTACGTCCTTTATTTGTTTTGCCGCCGACTCTGACATGCTACGCCTCCCGCACAATTTATTTGCCGTTAAATTCGAAGTATGCCTCAATCAGGCCTATTATCGTACACCTCCTACAGTTAAGACACAGTCCGTCTTTTAGGTTTTGAGGAAAATCTTTTTTTCTCTGCATCCTCCTCCCTTGCTCTCGGTGAATTGTTCTGAAGCACTCTACATTTTCTTTGGGGCCAGCACTTACAAGATAGTATTAGTCACAGCTGTTCACTGTGATTTCCATTCCTTCTCTGGCGCAGGAGGGCTTGCCAAGTGTCTTCGAGAGCCTCTTCCCATTCATCCGAACCTCCTGTCAGATCACTGCCTTATTTCTATGACAGTCAGCTGTTCCTAACCAGCACTAAATTGAATTTGATGGAGCAGTTTTTTTGGATTCCCCTCCAAAGCTGCCTGAACGGGGTAATAATTCTTGATAATGCATCATACCAGGATGTGGCATATTAAGAATGGGCGTGCAATGGTGATTAAGGGTTACTGAGGCAGAAAGAATTGTGGGAAATCCAACGGGAGCTATTATTTACAGTCTAACAAATGTATTTAGGGTTTTATGATGTCACAACAAATATATCTTGAGCTAATGGACCATCTCTGCTGCTGTTCACTTGGTATAACGGTCAACTTCTACCATCAAAAGACAACGGGGTTGGCTGTTCCCTCAAACAAGATATAAGATGACTGGTAGAATAGTTTATTTGTCACTCCGTGAGTCTCCGTGATTGCTTGTCACAAATGGCATTTTCTGAACTTAACCACGCGGGGAGCCCCCCAACTTTTCCATATGATTCCCGTCTTCCCCCTGGTCTTATCTTCCTCACTCCTTCCTTCTTTTCCTGTGGGTTCACAACAATCCTTGATGTTTGTGACAGGCCACGATAGGTGGAAACCCTTATCACCGCGGGGTTCGGAGGCCTTGCTAAATTGAAAATTGCAAATGAAATCCGTGGGGTTTAAATTCATCAGCTATTATGCCAGATGACCTTTGGCAGCTGCTGATAAAAATGAACGAATGTTAGCTGTGATCCAATTTTCAACACTATCCACTCCTTTGACTTCATTCACAGTCAGACAGCCGACTCACAGGAAGTGAAAATGATAGGGTTTCAAGAGCATGCTATTGTGTTGCAGATTAAGATTTTTTCTTCCCATTTGCTGGGGTTGGCCTTGTGGTACGCCTGTCTGGTATTCCGCCATTGTCCAATCAGTTTCAATATCTGCTCCGGAGGACATGTAAGTCGCCCTCCTCAGATAAACACTTACAGGGGGAATGTTGGACTTAATAGTTTTGCCTCAGAGGTGATGGTGGTCACTGGCACATGTTCGCTTAATCTGACATTCGTATGGCATGTGGAAGTCTCTTCTCTTTTGAATCTGGGATGTTCTTTCTCCTTCCAACATGTCATCTCTCGTCTATTAATTTTCCACGGGTTTGACAGAAACCATGTGATGTGTTATTAGGATGTACTGCAAATAATTCCCAGTCACAGTAGAATGACTTTACTGTTTAAATAGAATGGAAAAGAATACAATATGAAAAAACACAACACAATAGCACATAGCAGAATAGAAAAAGCCACAAAAGAATACAATGGAGCACAACAGACTAGTGGGATTGAATCGAATATGTTAGATTAACACAGAATAGAATGCATAGTAGAAAATATAATGTATATCAGAATAGAATAAAACATAGCAAAATAGAACACAATAGAATAGAAACTAGCCCAGAAGAACAAAATAGAATGAAGCGTTATAGAAGTAGAATGGAATATAGACAGCGTAGGAGACTGATGGGAGAGACGAAATTGTTGAAGAAAGACGTTATTTTTGTTTTGTTTTTGCGCACAAAATGTATTCTCGTCATTTCATAACATTAAGGTTGAACCACTGTAGTCATGTGGACTATGTCTTTACTACTTTTCTGGACCTTGAATGTGGTAATTAAGTTACTTTCTATGGGGGATAAAAAAAACCTTTCATCAAAAATATCTTAATTTGTGTTCCGAAGATGAACAAAGGTTTACGGATGTGAAACAACATGAGGGTGAGTGAACAGAAATTTCATTTTTGGGTGAACTAACCCTTTAATTCAGATATTATAATCAAATCCGCAAATTTTCCTTTAAAGGAAAATTATATAAAATGATAAAGTACTATTTGTTCACACACACACACGCACACGCACACACACACACACACACACACACACACACACACACACAATACATTTATCTCTTATTTGACATAATATCAATGTACTTACCAAAGAAATGGCTGAAAATTGCAGAAAAGTGTTGATTTCTGAAGGGTCCCGAAAGACCAAAGTTTTTGGTATGCAATAAAAAATGTCAGGGAAGTAACAAATCACTGGATTTGTTAAAATAATGAGCATCATAAAATAGGATTTTCTCTTTTTTTTTTTTTTTTTTTTTTTTTTACTTAAGAGTTGAAAGTAGGCTTAAAGGGTACATGGGCTTAATGGGTACACTTACCTGAAGTGTTATAGGTATAACAGAATATAGAAGTATTGAATGAGAACAGAAAAAAAGCACATCAGAATAGAATGAAACAGCAGAATAGAACAGAATAATGAATGGCAGAAAATAAAGCATGCAATAGAATAAAGCACAGCAGAATAAAATAGAGTGAAACAGACTAGAGTTGAATCGCATAGAACAATACACTGAAAAATATAATAATGTGCAGCAGAGAATAAAAACAACAGAAGAAAATAGAGTGCAATAGACTAGTGTGTAATTGAGTAGAATACATTGAAGAATATAATAGATAAATAACAACAGAATTGAATAATGCATAGTAGGCCTTTGTAAAACAAAACACAGCAAAATAGAGCACAATAGAACAGAAATTGGTCCAGAAGAATTAAATAGAATAAAGTATTACAGTAGAACAGAACATTATCAAAGGAGAATTAAACAGAAGCACGGTAGTATAGAACAGAATAAAACACAGCAGAATAGAATAGAATGAAGTGTGACATCAAAGAGCAGAAAAGCCCATAATAGAATATACTAATATATAATAAAATAATACAGCAGATGTATAGAATAGAATAGAATAGAATAGTAATAGCTTTGGTTATATAGCACTGCTGAATAGATCAAATGCAGCAAAATAGAATAGAACACAAACTAAGTGTAAAAATACAGAAGAATAGAATTAAACACAACAGAATAGACTATAATGCTGCTACTGTATATACTTGAACTTGTAAGTGTATATTTTTACAAAATAGAAATTGAACACACATTATGAAATAAATGTTTTTTGGTTTTTTTTTTTTTGTAGGTGTTGCTCTTTTGTTGTTATTATAGACAGTTTTATAGTTTTGTGATTAAGTTAAATAATACTTCCTTTTATTTATGTTGTTTCAACGATTACTGCACTTTTACAGGTTCTGATAACTGTATTCATTTAGCTTTATTGAATTGCAGTCAGATGAGACCTGTGCTGTTTGCCCTATAGCTTACATATCCATTATCATTTGTGTGGATACTGTATAGTGTATTATATACAGTATTTCCTCATCTGGTTATCTGATATCGGGATGGTTAATACCTCTATCCATGCCGTTACCTTCCCTGAAAGCTGTGATAAAAAGCCTCCATCCTTTCAGGACAGATAGAGTAGCCGTCAGCAGGTCAGGTTTGACCTCAAGAGTAAACACAGATCCATGAGAGACGGTCCCAGGACGACACTGTGTGATGTGATTAAATGTGTCATGTGTAATTGTAGCACGGTGAGAAGTGCTCACAGGAAAGGTGCAGATGGGATTTGGAAGAAGGACAATGCCAGGTCCCTGTAGGGCCCGCAGGGGTTTGGCAGTGGATCTTCCACACATACATACATACGCACACACCTCAGTGTCACTCACAGTCACCAAACCACACTTACAAGAACTTGTCATGTAAAATATGTTTGGTAACAAGCAAATGGACTGGAATAATTTTAGCTTAGTCCTGTTTTTTTAGATGAGATTGGGGCTATTTGTCATACTTTTTACTGCAGTGAACATTTGATTTTTGATATACATAATCAAACAAAGCAATGTTAAATTCAAGTAAAGCATCTTTTTAGGAATGTTCGAGAGTTGTTTTTGCTGCCGCACGTCTCCCAACATGCACCTGTCACAGGTGCTGCTCATTAATCAGTTATTACGCAGGTTATTCGGCGACTGACAAGTTGCAATTTTCCCCTGATTTTCGGACGTTTGTCAGGTGGGAATTACGGCGAAGCGCACGTGACAAAACACATCGCCTCCCTGCCCCCTCCCCAATTCTGACCCCCCTCGCCGTGCCTCTTGGCTTCTCCCGCTATCTCCTCTCTCTCCCTCTCCAGTTTTTCCACAAACAATATCTGGGACTCAGAAGTAATAAGGCGGAATGTATAATTAATTACCCAGCTTGCTCTAATTAGGGCTGAATAAGTTGTGTCCCTCTCATCATCACAAATGTGGTGATGGGTAATACCAGTTTATGCTATATTAACTGCAAATATGCAATCCTTCTGAGAGCACTTTCCTTGATGAATTTGATGAATGTGACAATAATTAGCAGAGACAGATGAGAGCTAAATTACTACTGACAATGTAATGCTATCCTGCTTGAGGGCTTGGGAACATGGCAGAGACCAGGGCCCGTTTCTAATTAATAGTCTTTCTGCCAGCGAGGAAAAAAAATAAAGAATGGTAATTGTTTTCGTCAAAGGCTGTAGGGAGCTATCAGGGTAATAAAGTTAATTAGCAGAACAAACAACCGTTCACCGCCTTACCAGAGTGGAAAAAGTGTAATTCAGACTGTGGTGAAGATATGAGATTAGATGATAGCGAAAGGAAATTTCACACGGGAGGAAAAACAGGAAAATCAAATCAATTATTTGACGCCTTTTCTTTTGTGATTCGCGCCTGGAAAGCGTATTATTTCGCGCTGAATGCAGAATATGTCGCTTTGCCCTTGCTTCCCTCTCGTCACTCGTTCGAAAGATTTTTTTTTAATGTTTATCCCTTCCTAAAGAGCACGAGCGGGTATCATTCGCGGTTCTGGATGGCTGCGTCCAGAATTTCTGGGTGCAATCAACTCTGTAATGATCAGAAACTGTTACAATACCGAAGCTGTTAAAATGAATTAGAAAAGCTGGATGACAATTATTCGAATACTTGGCGGAACTG
The DNA here is from genome assembly GCF_019924925.1 of Ctenopharyngodon idella. Taxonomy (NCBI): domain Eukaryota; kingdom Metazoa; phylum Chordata; class Actinopteri; order Cypriniformes; family Xenocyprididae; genus Ctenopharyngodon; species Ctenopharyngodon idella. Next base: position 20,434,099 of record NC_067229.1, on the reverse strand, counting down.
AGACAATCTGACATTTTTGCTGCGTCGAGGCACCTCAGGTAATGAAACGGTGTACCCAGCCAACCTTCAATTTATTATTGTGTCAGAAAAGCAGTGCTTGCTTTGACATAAAAACCTCATGTCGTGGGCTGAATGAAGTAAACTCACCTCACCGGTCTGGTAACGGTGTTAGGTGTCATGTTTCTATCCAGGCTGATCCTCACGCGCTCTGCAGGGAAATGTTTGTACACAAGGTGGTGGTAGTTACACTTATTTTATGGGATTGAGGTCCATGAATACAACTAATTAAAATGAAATGAAATGTTTTTCTGGCAGCCACGTGTAAGTGAATGACAGTCAGCCTCGCCCCTGTCACATTTTCACCGGGAAAAAGCAGCACAAGAAGGAATCATTATATACCAGGGTGATCTCATTTGTATTCACAAAGTATTCGTACCCTATATAAAGTGTACACATTTTTTTAAACGTTCAATAGCTATATACACACATTTAGTAGGCTATAGGCTATATCAAAATAGAAATAAATGTAATAAATAAGTAATATGTAACATGTAATTTATTCCTGTTATGGAAAAGGTTCAGTAGCCATTAGTCTACTCTAGTTTAGCAATCATTCTAAAATGCTGATTTGGTGCTCAAAAAACTTTTCCTAGTATCAATGTTGAAAACAGTTGTGCTGCTTAATATTTTTGTGAACTGTGATGCATTTTGTCACGATTATTTTATGAATAGAAAATATTTATTTGAAATAGAAATATTTAATAACATTATATAAATGTTTTTATTGCCACTTTTGATAAATTGAATGCATTCTTGCTAAATAAATGTATTAATTAAAAAAACAATAAAATAAAATCTTATATAGAGACAAACCAAACATTCTAAAATCAATGTGAGTTTTTGCAAAATAGAAGCATTTTCACAAGTGATCTCAGATTATTTGATTTTTTCATATATATATATATATATTTTTTTTTTTTTACGTGTGTGTGTGTGTTTGTGTGTAAAAATAAACTGTCGAATATAGGGGAAAAAAGCTAGAAATAAATTTCACTAAACGTACATATGTCTGAATAATCTGAAATGAGATTTACAAAAACTCCAAAAAGATTTTTTGGATTTACAACAAATGATCTCTTCAGATTATTCGCATAAATGTGTTAAGAACACCTGCAAGATGAAACCAGAGTCTCTTTGAGCATGGTTGGCTGATAAAGATGGCCTATTTCATTGCCAGGCGTTGTTTTGTCCTGATGTGCTGTTAGCCGGCTCTCACCTGGGACTGGTGATAGCTTATCAAAGCCCGAGCAGTTCCTTTCCAGCTCCACCAGATAATAGAGGCTTTCAGTGCTGTTGAGTGGCAGCAGGGGGAACCATGGGAACCAGCGGTCAGCTGACAGCTAGATGGACAGCTTGACTGCTTTTGCAGCATCATGGGAAATAGCTGTCACCTGGGTTGCCATTGCCCGCAGAGATAACCTTCATTGTGACAGCATATACAAAGATTGTGTTTGTCTCCTGTTTGAGGAGGCCCTTGACTGGGAAGCTAATGCAATTGATCTTTCATTAGGGATGATCAATGCTTTAATTGATTATTGAGCCTTATTTGACATGGAACCAACAGCATCTTTGGTTGGTGTAGTCCTAAATCATCAATAGTGACCGGTGACTTGGCATGTTGGTGCGAATATAGCAGTGCTTTTGCATGAGTGTGCTTTTTCAAAGGAAAATAAGACTTAGAACCGATTAGTTAAGTGGATATTTGTGCTCCTTGAAGATGACTAGACAATATCTAATGTGCTAAAACAGCTACAGCTACGACATGAAACTTCACAACACCCACTAAGGCAACTGTAACTCTTAGGGTTTGTTTACACAACAAAAAATTCAACTAAAAACGAAAAACTTTTTATGCATTTTGGCCTTTAATTTACATGACAGCGGCGTTTTGGGGGCCTGAAAACACAAACTTTTGAAAATGGGTTTCAGAGTGCAACGATACCATGATCTCCATGTAAACTACAAACACGTGAATTCATGAAAAGGGTGATGAAGTCTATACAGTCTATAAAGGCATAGTGTTTCTTTACAAAGTGACATCACCAACTACTGGCCTGGCGTGAATAATACAACATTTTTTATTGTTTCTCTATCCCCTGTGAACGGGGATAATTTTGACAATGTTGTCTGTATGCGAAAAATGCAAAGGGAAAACTTAGCCACTTTTAGTACATTGTTGTCGAGTAAATGTACCCTTATGTACACCTTTATGTACTGTGAAAAACATGAACAAATCTAAAAAGTTGGAATTTTCCAGCATACCAAGTAAAATGCCACATTCTTTAAAGGTCCTTCCTCTCATCAGTGCCCTCATGTTTAGCAATGGATCATTCACTCTTTGTGGCAATATTGGGATTCAAGCTTGATTTTGTTACAGCTGGTATGTGCCTGTCATAGGGGCCATAGACTCTTCTGTACCCAGCTGTGGTTCTAGTTTAGATTCCTGGCCTGTTTTCACTTGATTGTGCTACGATGAGCATTTGTCTTTGATCAGATCTGTCAGCTGTAATCAGTCGCATTGTATGTCCATGACCTTTCACTAGGGGCATCTGAACTCTGCCATAGATGTAAGTTTAGTTGGGAAGTAGTCAAAATATAATTCTTGTTTTATTGTAGAACTCTTTGATACTTTATTTTTGTAAGTATTTTGTTGGAAGTGTGTTAGCTGGAGTATTTCCTACATGCCAGTACTGCAGCAGCTGACAGAGCGCAGGAAGTTAAAAGGTCATCCTTTGAAGTAGGGATGGGCGATATGACCAAAATCTTATATCATGGTATATGAGTAATTGTAATTATGGCAAAAATACCCTTGTGGAAAACAACCGTGTATTGAATATGCACTTTTCTACTTCAAATCTAAATGCTTGCAGAGAGTACACTTTTTTATGTACACTTGTAAAAAGTGCGCTTTGTAAGGATGTCAAATTAAACATTTTACTTTAAAGTATGTTTTAAAAGATTATATTGTTGTATTTTGTCATGCTTTAAAAAAGTACACTCATTTTGATGTTTTGACTAACATACTAATAATTTTTTAGTGTAGAGTGTTATTCAATATTTAAAAAGTTAATTTTTTTTAAATGTACTAATTGCAGCTTCATCATTACAAATGTGTAATTATAAATATATTTGAATACATGACATACAAATAAGGTCTAACGGTAGTATTAATTTTCGTGAACAGAAATGTAATAAATGTAAAATGACACTGTTAACTGTATAAATTTAATATAGATTAATCTTTGTTAAAGCTATGTTTTGTTGTTTGATTTACATGACAGACAACAGCAGGTATTTATAGGTTGCTGTCACTTTAAGAGTAAGACCCCATGCATGCACACATCCGATAGATACACATCCGAGTTCTCACCTCGTTCAATTAAGACATAACCGAATGTGTTTATGAGAATACTTGCCGAGAGGGGTATTTTGACTGACATAATGCGTGTATATGTCCATCCAAATGCATTGAGGACGCGAAAGAGAAATCAATTTGGAGTTTGCGAGCTATCTGAAACGCGCCTCTCTCTCTCTCTGTGTGTGCGCGTGAACCTTGTATGTATGTGCGCACCGATAACAGCGTGGCGTGAGATACCGAATTAAATCCTCTTTTGCCTCTTCTAGCGCTGGAATGGTTTTATATCTATTTAATGTGTAAACTAGCAAGACAAAACACGTGCAAATAATAACCTTTCACTCTATTGCGGTTAAACTTGCAATTGATCCGTGAATCACATGCGTCCCGAACTGTGGGGCTTGGTCCGTACGGATCACAGATCAACAACGATCCGTTTAACCACTATTGAACACTGTAAAACCGAACAGTGAAATTAATGAAATGAGTTTGTTTCACTCAGATAATAATGAAAGTTCATTGTGCTTAATAGAAAAAAAGTTGCGTGAACTCAAAATTTGATTTTTTTAAGCTGAACTTAATATGATTGAGTTGCAGCAGATTTCTAATTCCCGGCATGCTTTGCGTCAGACTGTATAAGGAAAATAAATGTTGCAATTAAGTGTTATTTGGTATTTTTGCACAAAATTAACATAGGGAGACATAAGTTAGTGTTTAATGTTGTGTTATGTTGGGATTTACAGGGGGTTCTGTTATGTTAGTTTTGTAGGGTTACCATTGTGGTGAAGAGTAGAGCCTGTGGTTAGGTTGAGGATGGGCTACAAAACCTTTAAGACCATATATACTGTATGTTGTTTGATCATTTACATGCAAGTATACAGTGATCTATATTTGAAAGCTATAATAGAATGCTATCTACCATTTAACCATGATGATCTGAATGTGATGTTTATGTAAATTAATTGTATTATTGTAACATTATGGTGAGTGGGGGGAGACTGAGAACGATGCCAGTGACGTGATTGTTAATGAGGGACACCTGTGCACCACACTGGCCTTGCTTCGCTTCCACAGTTCTCTGCCCCTCCCCACTTGTTACAAAAATTTTAAGTTCTACTAACTTAACAAAATGAGTTAGTTTACTTAAATGTGTTGAGTTTTCTAAACTAATTGAGTTTTACAATGCTCCTGTTCTGTCATAATTTCGTGCCAATGTTAGGTTTTGCTTAGTCTTATGTAACTTTATTACTTTGAGTTTTGAGAACTTAAACCATTTACGGCAATCGGTTTTCTCAAACCATTTAAGTAATGATATAGTTGGTAAGACTTATTTAGATTTGTTACCTGAATTCAAACTGAATGAATAAAATAAACTTAAATATTCAAGTTGAGTTTACTCTAATGACTGACTAAACTAACACTAAAATATAAGTGAATTTAACTCAATGTATATGAGTTTACAGTACTCATACTTATTGGTTTTAAAACTTTGCGGCAATCGGTTTCCTCAAATGGTTTGAGATACCGTAACTTCACGGGTTTTACTGTGAAGTAATTATGAAAATACATATTCATTTTTACCATACTACTGATTCTGGTTGTCTTACTGTTCTCATCATGCTTGGCTTAACAGCAGCCTTTGACTCTTGGCTATCAGCTATCAGCATCACGGCTACACTGTAAACCCGAATAAGTTGGGTTAACTCAAAAAATTTGAGGTAATCAGTTACATCAAATTTTTTGAGTTATGATGTTTCCAATTTTAAGTAAGCAGAAATATTAAATTTTGAGTTTGTAGTACTCTTGCATGTTAATTGCTCCTAATTGAAAGTACTGAGTTAGCTAACTCATACATTTTGATAGCAATTAACATAAAATATTTAGTTAATTAACTTTTTTATTTTGAGTTCTTGCAAATCAAATGAGTTATTTCATTGTACATATCACTGTACACCCTAAAAAAAATACAGAAAATGCCAACTTGCTAATTTGCTAACGTTAACAATAGCATGGTATAACACTTACTGAATGAGTACAGCAACTTAAAACATATAACTTACCTGCTCTCAAACCAAGCAGTATGCACTACTTGTCACCATGATGGTAATATTCCAAAAACCCACATTAACAGAAACTCTTCTAAATTAGCATAACAAAACATTAATCACTACTAAATTTCCCACTTAACATTAATCTCATATAAGTTCTATTACCAAGACTGCATTTTACCACCGTCACAATATTGCTGGGCTGTGCCCTGCTCTTAGCACTAAAGACACTGAAACTCTAATTTGTGCTTTGATAACCTCTCGTATCGATTACTGTAACTCGCTTCTTATTGGGCTGCCTGCTAAAACAATCACTAGGTCACAATATGTTCAAAATTCAGCTGCTAGAGACATCAATCAAGTCAAGAAATCTGATCACATTACCCCTTTGCTCTATAATCTACATTGGTTACCTGTCATTGCACCTTTTGACGTCCAGAAAGGTAGTTGAAAACATGGTTGCTTCATATAACATTAAGGTTGAACCACTGTAGTCACGTGTAGACTATTTTAACCATGTCTTTACTACCTTTCTGGATGTCAAAAGGTGCAATGACATTGCTGCCTATGTGTGGATCAGATACCCTCGGATTTCATCAAAAATATCTTCATTTGTGTTCTGAAGATGAACGAAGGTCTTATGGGTGTGGAACAACATGAGGGTGAGTACTTAATAACATAAATTTCATTTTTGGGTGAACTAACCCTTTAATTACATTTAAAATATATTCTAATTATTATTAAAAATTAACTGTCCAAAAACATTACATTCAGTTCACACTTAAGTATATTCTTTTAAAGTTTATTATTTCTATAAGTACTCTTTTTAAAAGAACGCTAAAGTGTACTTCTCTTTCACAAGTATAAATATGTCCAACATATGCACACTTGTGAGTGCACATCAGTTGAATTTTTTTTTCATTATATGCAGTAAACTACATTTACACATGTCCCAAGCTCATAGAAATTTCCTTTGTATTCATGTTGGTTTCATGTTTTTGAAAAACTTGTATACTATTGTATACTTGTATACTATTACTAAAAAAAAGTAAATTTAATGTATCGTGGTAATGTCACAGACGCTCATTCTTAGTTTCATTTTCATGGACTTTTAGTTTGTTATTTTCAGTCACATGTGCTCATTTGTTCAGTTGTCCCACTCACTATCAGTTGTCATGGTGATTGATTTAATCAGCACAGATGTTTATCATTATTTCATTCATTTGTATTGTACTTAAGTTGCTGTCTGTTCACTCCTCAGTTGTCTGTTCTCGTTAATGCATCAGTTGCTATTTCATCAGTATTTGTTGGATTACCTACTGAGTTTGTTATTAAAGACTTTTATCCTAATCTTCTCTGTCATCGTCTGCTAAGTGTGACAGGTATAACCATCAAGTATATTTTTGAAATATTTTCTGAACTTTTTTCAATTTTTTTCTCTGTTTTTTTTTTAATATCATGAATTTCTAAATTTTGGGAGTCACACCATATGACACTTTACAACCTGACCTAACCTTGTCATAAAAAGGTCAAATTATCTAATATTTTATGAAATTTGACACACAGTCATGGTCTACAATTATGACATTATTTCCTGTATGCGTATGCATGTTGGTTGCACCACATGACTTTGATTTGGTGGACAAATAATATTTACATTTCAAGAATTTAGTTGGTTACTCTTTATTTTAAGGTGTCCTTGTTTCAGTGTAATTATATTAAATACTGAGTAATATTAATTATCTATTTGTATTTACTATAGAGTTAGATTAGGATTAGGTTAGTTGCATGTAATTATGCATAATTTATAATTATTACTATAGTAATTATATGTAAAATCTGTAACAAGGACGAGTTAGCATTTAGTTCTTTTCTTCATTATAAAATTAGGACAGTTGTACCGCCCTGGCATTTTACTTTATGTCCCACAAAATATCTATAAATATTTTGAAATAATTATAGATTAAGACAGAAAATAAGCATCGTATCACATTGACCCACACTATGTTTACTCAAGAAATGTGTGAAACTACATAACTCCCATTACTACGGTGAAAGCGCATTCACGTTTATAGGTTGTAGTTGGTGTCGAATTCTTTATATCAATGTTTGAAAGATTCCAAAATACTGTTGTCCATATTGTGAACAGCTAACACCCATCACGACCTTAGTTCTTTTGTAAAACCTTGTTAGTTATTCCTTAGATATTAGGGCCTTTGTGTCTGAAGCACAGCCTGGCTTTCAAGGAGTCGCGTTCATGTTGACGTCGCAAGGAGTGCTATTGTTAGGAAACAAGCTCTTTAAATGTGCTAAATTCTTCAGCCCCCAAAGGTAGAACACACACCTCTCTTTGTGATGCAGCAATGCCGTGGAATATTGAGCCAAGGTGCCAACCGCTCCACAATGCTTTTCAGATGGCCCTGCACAAAGGCTTTTCTCACAGCATGACCCAACAATAGCTGTAACGGACCTTTTTGCTGTGCTAATGTGGGCCGAACTGTCATGCAGATCTACGGACAACTGCTACTCTCCACCCTGCAGCAAAAACCTCTTTTGTTTTAAACTCGTAGCTTTGGGGGTAATTCAGCTAATGGCTTGACAGGTTCTCACTCCGAGGGAGATTAGGAAGTCTTTGGCGGCTTCTGCAGTGACTTAGCACTGCAACAATTTGTACTAATTAGGATCCATAGAAAAAAAGCCCAAAGCTAATATGGGATTGGCTAAGCATCTTAACTTTATTACTGGTTTGTGCTCTGCTGATTATAACACAACAATGGTATACTAAAAAAAAAGGAATTGTGGAGAGGAAATAGTGCTTTGTTAGTTGTAGAGATTTTCACGGAGATTACCTCAATGCACCTGCAACTTATGTAGTAAGTAGTTCTTGAATCTGTTTAAGTTATAAAAAAAAAAAAAAAATCATAAATATCTTTATGTTTTTGGTGGGCACCACATGACATTTTACAACCTAATTTGCCATGTCAAAAAAGCTCAAATACTATAATTTATGACTTTTTGGCAGACAAAATATTAAAGATTAAAATATTTTAAAGTAACAAATATAAACAAAACATTTTAATGAGGTTTTGTTTTAAGACTTGAATTTAATAATTATTTAAAAAACTCGATTTATTAGTACCATTACATAAATGTCATTCTTGTTTCATTTGTGCATGATAAATATTCATCACATTAAGTTTATTAGTTTATGGTTAAAACTGTGTAATCCAAATTAATTGAAATTTTATATGCAATTGAAATGCAAAAATCATATATTTTGAGTGTAGACGTGGTATAATGATAAATTGCGACTTAAATGACATAGTTAACAAAAACTCCAAATGTTTCATCCTCTCATTTAGTTTGGTATTATTTATATACAATATTTTTTATTAATATTTTCAATTAGCTTTTTTTTATGTTCAGTTTTGATTTCAATTTTATTTTCATCTTTAGAAATTTTGCAGTTTTGTATTTCTTGTTTTTTAATGAAGACAGTTTAGGTTTAATTGAACTTTATTTCAATTTTTTTTATTTCAATTTTAGTTTATTTATTTCTGTTTTCCAGTTTATTTCCAGTAAATTTAGTGCTTCAGCTTGAACCTATTTAAGTTAATTGCCAAGGCAACATTTCTTTTAAGGCGACTTCTGTTTACTTGATTTTTTTATCTAATATTTATATTTTATTTCAGCTTTATTTTTCAATGATCAAAATGTTTTTAATAGTTTTAGTTAACAATAAAAACACTGATCCACTCGCAAATGCTTTTCACTCAGATATATTCTTTAAGAAAGATGGCAAAATGGTTGCACAACAATCTCAATGTAAAAATGTTAGATTTCAAAAGTAAAAAATTTCAGCATTTTTAAGTTTCACATCAATCCAGCTAATGGTTGTGTACTTAATGTGACCACCGGGTCATACACTTGCCCCGTGAAAATAAAGTCCAGCAGCCTCCAGGGCCCAAGTATTAGCACCTCATTAAAGTAACACCTTCCTCTAGCTGCAGGGCCAAACACCAGGGAGTACGACCCGAGGTGGAGGAGCCCGCCGGGCAGATCCTCCCCTGCTGAGGCCAGCGAGAGATCTCACACCTCCCCAGGGAAGGTTTTATGTTGCTGTTCACTCACCAGGGTGTGAAGAGACACTTGCGGAGCTACATGGCACAGCTACTGTTTAACAGCAGGAGTCTCTGTTTACTCTTCAGCAGGGGAGAACACACCTCTACTAGTGTTTCTCTTTCAGCCCCTGACTCTTCCCTCACTTATAATGACTTTACAGTTGTTGCTGATGTAGATAAACAATAATGTATTGTGTTTCTCATATGTCTGTCTTACTTTGCCAATGATTCTGTTTCTGAAAATGGGTTAGTTATTGAAAGTTTTTCAGTAACTGATTTGGAATGGTGGCTGATGATCAATATAATGACAATGCAGTTGCCCTAAAAGTACTGGGACAACGTATTATCATTCAATCAATCAATCAATCAATATCTATCTATCTATCTATCTATCTATCTATCTATCTATCTATGTATCTATCGTTCTGTCGTTCTATCTATCGATCTATCGTTCTATCTCTCGATCTATCGTTCTATCTATCGTTCTATCGATTGTTCTATTGTTGATCTATCTATCTATCTATCTATCTATCTATCTTTCTATCGTTCTATCTATCTATCTATCTATCGTTCTATCGTTCTATCTGTCGTTCTATCGATTCTTCTATTGTCTATCTATCTATCTATCTCTATCTGTCGTTCTATCTATCTATCGTTCTATCGTTCTATTGATTGTTCTATTGTCGATCTATCTATCTATCTATCTATCTATCTATCTATCTATCTATCTATCTATCTATATCTGTCGTTCTATCTATCTATCTATCTATCTATCTATATCTGTCGTTCTATCTATCTATCTATCTATCTATCTATCTATCTATCTATCTATCTATCTATCAACGGTTGTGGTCAGTAAGATATTTTTAAGTTGGGGGTTAGGGTTTTTGAGGAAAACATTACAGGATTTTTCTCCAGTTTAAATGCAGCTTCAAAGCGCTCTACACAATCCCAGATGAGGAATAAGGGTCTTATCTAGTGAAACAATCTGTCATTTTCTAAAAAAAATAAAATAAAAATGATATATTTTTTAACCACAAATGCCCATCTTGCACTGCTCTGCGATGTGCCACACATTATGTAATCGCGCTGGAAAGGTCATGCATGACATAGGTGCAAGTACTGAGCAAGTGTTTCCAAAGCAAACAAATGGCCTTTACAAAAAAAAAAAAAAGTGAAACAAAGATGTCGGACGATTTTGAAGTTGGAGAAGAAAATGAGATGGAGTATTTCACGCTACCACGGTACTTCCGCCTACGTCATGCTTGACCTTTCCAACGTGATTATGTAATGCATCGCAGAGCAGTGCAAGATGAGCATTTGTGGTTAAAAAGTATATATATATATATATATATATATATATATATATTTAGAAAATGGCTGATCGTTTCACTTGATAAGACCCTTATTCCTCATCTGGGATTGTGTCGAGCCCTCTGAAGCTGCACTGAAACTACAATATGGACCTTCAACCCATTGATAGTCGTTGAAGTCCACTATATGGAGAAAAATCCTGTAATGTTTTCCTCAAAAACCTTAATTTCTTTTCGACTAAAGAAAGAAAGTCATGAACATCTCGGATGACATGGGGGAGAGTAAATTATCAGGAAATTTTAATTCTGAAGTGAACTAATCCTTTAATACTTTTATTCAGCAAGGATTCATTAAACCGACCAAAAGTGACATTCAAAACATTTATTTAAAAAAAAAAAAAAAAAAAAACACAAAAATGCATATATATATATATATATATATATAAACTATTTCAAATAAATGCTGTTCTTTTGAACTCTCTATTCACCAAAGAACCAAAGAATTCTGGAGAAGATGTATCACTGTTACCACCACCACCACCACCACCACCAAAAATAAATAAATAATATATATATATATATATATATATATATATATATATATTAAGCAGCACAACTGTTTTCAACACTGATAATGAAAATGCATTTTTCTAGAGCAGCAAATTTCAAAAGCTGAAAATTAGTTGTTGCCAAAGGAATAAATTACATTTTAAAATATATTAAAAATAGAAAAGAGTTATTTTAAATTGTAAAAAATATTTCACAATATTATTGTATTTTTGATCAAATAAATGCTGCCTTGGTGAGCAGAAGAGACTTATTTCAAAAACATCAGACCACAAAGTGGTAGTGGTAGTGTGTGTTTACATGTATGTCTGTATATTATAACAGGATTTCAGTAGTCTTTTCATAATTACACCAGCAAGACAGTTATGTGAAGTATCTTTATTTGAGAAATTACCACTTTACTGTTTTCAAGTGTAAAATTTTAATGGCAGTTCAATATATTACTTCAGTTTATCACTTGCAGTCGAGCACATGTACAATAATTCAATATTGATAATTATTTCCATGACTACAAATATTAAGATTGTCATCTGTTTAGATAAAGTTTTGATTAATTGATTAGCCGGAGCACCTACTGGCTGCCTGACCATATCATGTTATCAGGGATAATGATCTTGACATGCTAATCACACAATGTTTTGGTGCTGGAAGTCTTGACGTAAGTGATGAATGATGTTCAGATTCCCGCTGGGTGAAACAAAAGCAGGGCTCCTGCCTCACCTTGTCGAGCGGCTTGTTTGGACTAGAGTCTTAAAGGGAGGTGTCAAAGTGTGCCTCTCAACTGTAAGAAGCTTTCCTCTGGAGCAGCAGGACCCTCGTTCACACACAGATAATCACATCCCCCGGTTCAAGACCTACAGAGATCCCAGATACTAACCTTTCCTTTTCATTATGCACATATACACATATTTTGCTGTCTAAACATTTTCAAGAGTTAGGTGAGGACATAATAACCAAAGTATTACTGATTTGGGTAGGGAGCTAATGCTAAGTAGTTAAATTTTATTAATGTAGGTGCAGTTTATATAACTGTTAGAAAATAATTATATTTTATAAGTTTAATTTTCAATAGTGATGTTTTCATTTGTATTTCATCTGCTACATAAATGTAAATGTTTGCAGATGTTTTTTTTCCAAAGCAAGACAAACAATACATGAATGACCTACATGAATATAAAAAGGCAATCTATGTGTGAGAAGCTATGCTATGTGGACATGATATGTTGTGGTGTTTGTTAGGTGTGTCATGCATTTAATTTATTGATGATTATTATTGTATAACCTAGCACAACCATTTTCAACATTGATAATAATCAGAAAAGGCTCTTGAGAAGAAAATAAGCATATTAGAATGATTTCTGAAGGATCACGTGACACTGAAGACTAGAGTAATCTGCACAAGAATAAATTGCGTTTTTAAATATTTTAAAATTAAAAAAAAAAAATTCTATTTGTAATAATTCACAATATTTTACTGTGTTTTAATTCAAATAAATAATGAAGCCTTGCAAAACGTTAAAACGTTAAATATAGACATAATATTGAAATAAAACTATTAGTATGTGTAAAGTGAAATTCCATAACTGATAAAACAGGTTGTTGGTAATGCAAGGAATATATTCTTATGGAATAATTTTTCTTTATAAATTCATGATTCTTTTCCATGACCCAATGAATCGAGGTTAAATTGCAGCAAATTTAATTTTGCACCAATATCAAATTCTGTGGTCATGGTCATGAAGGTTTAGTTTAACGGTATTTAGCGGATGTGAAGTGAAGGAGGAGATGGTATCTTTGTGTCTGCAAATGGCTTATAACTGACCCAAGGCCAGGGCCTGGGACAGACTTGACCTCCGATTCATCAGCTTGTTGATGGGCAGCCTTGAGCCAGACCATATGTACAAAGCTTGCTTTTAAATCAGTACAGCCTTGACATTAGAGTCATTTTTCATGATTCTCACTTTATTACATTATACTGCATTAAATCATAACGTGGTTTCACACTCATTACACCAAAATAAATGTGTGTTTGTGGACTAGAGAGCATTATGTATGAACTGAAATGAAAAAAAAGGGGGGGTGAAAGATTTCCATGGAAATGTGAAGCAGCAATCTGAGTCTAAAAATAGCTTCATTTCCACGACCAGATCCTGAAACCTATTTATGTATTCACTGAGCGAATGAACAATTAAAGTGCACAGATTGGCACACGAGAGGTGGGAGCCAGCATGGGGTTTGTGTCAACACCGCTGGCGTCTCCTCTGCTCTTATCCAGTTGTTGATATCCATTTGAGTGTTCCCCACTGAGATCCATTAATAAAACATTGGAAAAACATCTCATCCTTCAGAGCAAAAGATAAAACAAATCAAAGATGTTTTGGAGGAAGAGCACATTATCTAATCTAAATATCATCATGTTCAATAATGCTCAGTGTTTTATTGCCTTTTGCCGATACATAGTAAGAGTAACAATAATTCATCCTGAAGTAGTTCTCTGAAATTTTGGATTGTGCCCTTAATTTATTGGATATTCCCAAGATCTCAGCTCTTGAAGCCTCCAGGACAATGCCAAAGTTTTTTTTTTTTTTTTTTTTTTAACCACTGACATTTGCATTGTAGCTTTCATTGGGTTTAA